>NC_054704.1:88556519-88856519 GCF_016097555.1 Gigantopelta aegis | reverse complement strand
CTTGCTGCAGTTTCCTTATGAAGCAGCTGCACCCATCTAACTGTATCGGGATCCGCCAGTTTGCTGATGCTCAGGGATGTACTAATCTGTATAAAGTGGCAAACAATTATGTGATGGTGAGTTCATTATAGGATCAGTATCAAACAGAATCATTGTTTACATTTTAAGTATAGGTTATTCTATTTTAATTCTGATATATTTTAGAAAATTATAAACTTCCATATAACGTTTTTGTAAAATAAAATATGCATTCTAATTTTGACACATTTGAAGATGTTAAGCATTGATATTAATTTATATGTGTTATGACATAATGTTTTTGGTTATATCTTTTGTGGAAGTAAATACTATCAAACTTTGTTATTTCAATATTAAAATGACTGAATACACAAACTCCAAATATCTGTGGTTTGAGATTAACACAATAGTTGGTAAAAGTTATGTAAAAAGACAGTTCTCAGCTTCAATGTCTCACTAATTTGGACACAACAGCCATTTAGTCTGTTCTGAGCACATCAAGGTCTTTTTAGTGAAGTAATGTTAATAATAGCTATTAAAGAGTTGTACATATTCAGAAATGCATTTCAAGTTAGTTTAATCTAATTATGTCTTAACATTCCATTGATTTTGAGGTGTGATATGTTTTGAGGTTAGCATATTGGTACTTAATTTGGGCTTTCTTATTATGTGCTTTCTTATTTTGTGCACACCCTTTACCTCCCTAGCTTTGGTGCAGTCTAAAGCTCTGAAGGTATTGTCAGCTCTCGAAATCAAACAGGTTGAGATATAATGAAGTTTGTTTTGTTTAACGATACCACTAGAGCATATTGATTAATTCTGACATAGAGTCTTAGAGTAGATATAATGCTTTGGTGCAGTCTAAAGCTCTGAAGGTATTGTCAGCTCTCGAAATCAAACAGGTTGAGATATAATGAAGTTTGTTTTGTTTAACGATACCACTAGAGCATATTGATTAATTCTGACATAGAGTCTTAGAGTAGATATAATGCTTTGGTGCAGTCTAAAGCTCTGAAGGTATTGTCAGCTCTCGAAATCAAACAGGTTGAGATATAATGAAGTTTGTTTTGTTTAACGATACCACAAGAGCATATTGATTAATTCTGACATAGAGTCTTAGAGTAGATATAATGCTTTGGTGCAGTCTAAAGCTCTGAAGGTATTGTCAGCTCTCGAAATCAAACAGGTTGAGATATAATGAAGTTTGTTTTGTTTAACGATACCACTAGAGCATATTGACTAATTCTGACATAGAGTCTTAGAGTAGATATAATGCTTTGGTGCAGTCTAAAGCTCTGAAGGTATTGTCAGCTCTTGAAATCAAACAGGTTGAGATATAATGAAGTTTGTTTTGTTTAACGACACCACTAGAGAACATTGATTAACTCTGACATAGAGTCTTAAAAGGAGATATAATGAAGTTTGACTACATATGCATGATACATTTTGATTTTGGTATATGGATGAGATTGACAATCAGAAGAAATTTTGTTTTGGCTGTGTATGCATGTATTTGTTTTTGGTTTTACAGGAACATTTTGTGGATGTGATCCTCAACCAGGAGTTCCTCATACTGCCATGTGACGAGGTGTCCGAGCTGCTGTCCAGCGATGACCTCAACGTCCCGAATGAGGAGACCATCTTCGAGGCCTTGGTCAAGTGGTCCAAACACGACATCACCAATCGGCGCAAGATGCTGTCCAAACTTCTGTCGCACATCAAGCTTCCACTGATGGCTCCACAGGTAACCCGTGTGTTGGTTTTCTGTCATGAGGAAGGTCTTCAGTATTGAATGAAAATATGTTTTATTGCTTAAACAACAAAAGGATTGAGTATAAGTTTGCCAACTTACTAGGCCTTGTCATTTAATATAATATAATAATATAATATAATATAATATAATACACCGTATACACAAATATTTTCGCGTCTAAAATAATTCGCGATCAGGCTTTCATTTTACATTTTCGCGAGGAATTATTTTCACGACTGTGTCCCCCGATAATAAAATAAAAATTACCCATATTTCATTTGCCAAACTGTTTTCAATGACGATTTCACGCACATACTTGGACATGTTCACTATGCTGTCAGCAAGACCATTACCATTACCAATATTTATTTACATGCTCATATACCACTAGAGTTTCGAGCATGTCTGTCCCAGGCTCGATCTCTGGATAGCCAGTGAGATGTCAATGTTGTATGTATGTCTGATATGATAAGACTATTGTCATGTTATCGATGGAACACGCACATGCGATACAGAACATTGAAAAACACAAATATCATAAGAAATAACTTTTCATTATTGGTGATACTCACAAACTTCCATTTAAGGTTACAAAGAAAACAAACAAAACTGAAATTACGTAACAACAGACTTGCACTCAAATGCATGTCATTTGGATCAAATCCATGTGACCAGGCAGGTTTACAGAATCATGTGACCTTGCGGACCACTGACTGCTTGATTCTGATATTACCCTTTTTTAAATATTATTAAATAGTCCGATCCTCTTTTCTTTCTCTTATTTATTTTTGGACCGTCCTTAAAAAATGCTCCAAATTATATAAATATTTGGCCGAGCAGTCAATTCATTTTATTTTTGGCTTGTAATTTAAAAAACCCCATTTAATCCTACTAATTTCGTTTACTAATTGGAGCCGATACCGGGCTGCGAACCCTGTACCTACCAACCTTATGTCCGATGGCTTAACCACGACACCACCCAGGCCGGTGCAGATGTTGTTGTATGAGTCATAAGGAGTTGAAACATGGGATCTACATAAGTTCCCTAATTATCTCAACCATTGGCACTTACAGCTAACATTACAGCCAGTAACAGCACATTGTATCTTCTAGACCCATTCCTACCTTTTTTTCCTTCTATTCGAACAAGCCTCAATTCATGTCTGGATACTTCTAATTGAATCGCTATGCTTCACAGAAGTTTTCCTTTGTGTATACTTATTCTTTGTCTGTTCCTGGCATAGTTCACAAAAAGTATTTTAGGTAAATCTTGAGGGGAATCTATTTTTTTTTTTATTACATTAAAGCAAGCTATCTTGTATGTATGATGTGAATACATTTGATCTTATTGATTGTTTTGTGTCCCTAGAGACATCTGTCTTGCCTTCATAAAGGTCAGGTATCTAAGGTATCGTTTGTTTTACGAAGGCGTAATAGCTATATATATAATGAAAGCAGAAAGACATCCTGAGAAGAAAAAGGAGGATAATAATATCGGTTTTACAGGAGTTATGTGTATTGTGTATAGGTGCATTTAAAAATGCATGAACTGATGATGTTAGGCAGTCATAGTGGGCAGACGTTAACAAAGCACACAGTGCATTCTTTCATTTCTGTTCTTTTTATATATTTCATACCCAGCATTGACCTAAACTTAATTGTCAATTCAAATAGCAAGGGATTTGACAAGCTTGTATCAAAACAAAACAAAAAATGAATAGGAATAATTATCTTGCCTTGGTCAGGTGCACTTGCAGAGTATTATGAAGGGGTGTGTGTCGGGAGGGTGGGGGAGGGTATAGTCTGTGGTGAACAAAGTTTCAAGGGATGTTGCCACTGGCCTTGCCAGAGACTGGACATGGGATAGATGTGCCTGAAACATGTATGGATAAAGGTACGTAAATAAAATTACGTCAACCTCTAGGAGTGTTCAAGTCATGGTTCCCTGGAAAATATATTAAAAAGTAAAAATTGAGCATGGGGGTTTCAACCCCGAACTCTCTCTCCCCCCCCCCCCCACCACACACACACACACGTGTCTGTTTGTGGCATAGTGTGTTAACACCCCAGCAGGGCTCGAATTTAATGGCGGCATCAACGGCAATTGCCGTCACTGAGATATAAATTGCTGTAGGTAGAGAGCATTTATTTTCTGCAAATATCCCTTTAAAAAACATGCCACAGGCAGGCTCAAAATGGGAGACAGATTCTTAAGTTTGAGCCCTGCCCAGTACTGATTGCCATCCAGTGTTATGATGGTTCTGTGGAGAGGTATAAGGCCACTATGTTGATTATCTCTCTCAATAAACCACTAACAAGTAACCTGTCTCCTGGATGCACAGAGAGCTAAGTGTGTGTCCAACACAGTGTACTTGAACACGTTAACTGGATATGACCTATTAAAATAAAAACAACCAAATTTGTCAACAACAATTTAAAAAAGACTAAAATACAAGCATCCACAATCCAGTTTGTCTATTGGAGGATTAAAATATGAATTTTGTTCTTCCAAAAAACTGACAGGAAAGGATTATAGTTTTTGGTACATGTATTAATTATTGCATTAATATTTTCATTTAAATGTTGTGACACCACTGTTAGAATGTAAATACATGTATTAGAAGTTTGTAATCTGATGGGTCTTTTTTCCCTGTGATGTGAGCTCCGTTACTCTGTATTATGCTGATGCACACACACGTGATAGACACATCCATACAAGTAGACACACGCTGTGGTTTGTTTACACACATCGCAATGGTTTGGACACGTTCCCCTTTCCATTACCAATCATCCTTGAAAACATGTAAGTTGGCTTCCTTGTGAATTTCCCACCGGAATGGAAGAATTGATTTGGTCATATAACTGTAGCATCCATTATATGCATGCTCATTTCTCCCCCGTCCGTCGTTCACATACAGCCCACACTTCCCTGCTGTGAGGCGCCATTCAGCGCCGAGGTAATTAATAACGGTGTCGACGACGAGAAATAAGCTTTACCATGTGGAAGATGGCTATAGATCTTGCAAAGTGCATGTATAATGTTATGGAGATTTCTTTGTGTTGATATAAATCAATTATTAAAGGATCAGAGTATGAATTGGTAGAACACTTGACTGTTTAAACATGAATGGTCTTTGAGATTTGTAGTTGTAAGTTGGACCTAACACACATGTAAACTCAGAGTTAATTAGAAAATCAATTTTGTATTTCATTAGAATGTTTTTTTTTGCATCAGTGTGTACATCTTATAAATCTGTCATAGCTTGCGAATCATGGCATTAAATATACAGATATTTTCCCAAAGAAGACAACCTACTAAAAAAAAATCTAAATTGTGGATTTTGGTGCTATGTAAAAATATTAGTGTTCTTGTTCTTTGAGGAACAGCTGACAGTAGTAAGCTAACCCTGCTTTTCAAGACCATGCAAAGTTTTCAAGATTTTTTTTGTATATTTTAATTTTTATCCCTGTATTTATAAAAAACAACCCAAAAACATTTAAGTATAATCAAAGTATTCAATAATTGTTTTATTATATTTAAAATTATTTTTAATTACCTGATTTCTGGGAGATTTGTTTTCTCTCTTTCTTTGTCACTTTTTTATTCTTTGAATCCTGCTTTACAAATTGTAATGTGTGCAACCATTGTATATGTTATAACTATGACATTTGACCTGACCTGACCTGACCTGACCTGACCTGACCTGACCCTCTGACATTACTGATGACTAATGCTAACAAAACAACCAATAAAATTATTACAGTCTGGGGCAGTCTGATGTAATGGTTTTTTTTTGTCATTGCACAAATATAATATTATACACTGATGGAAATAAAGTTAATAAGGTACCACATAACTGATAACAGCAAATATTGACGCGACCAAAACCCTCATTCACAGTCAGTTTCAGAAAGTTAGCTGTCGGTTCCATTATATCAAAAATTCAATTTTTTATAATTAAATTTCTGTTACATTCATTACGACATAATGACATCCTATAATCCAGACGTAGCAATGGGAGTATGTTCATTTCTCGATGAATAAAGTATTAAGTTTTAGTGTTATTATTAGCAAATATGCTTCAAATTTAATTATAAGTATTGTCTGTTATTTGTTTTATGTTCATCGCTGATTTACACAGTTTGCAGATGATTTTTTGGTGGGTTCATAGCCTGATGAACATTAAAAAACCACTTTAATACAAATCAAATTATTAAAGTAATGGCAAAACCTTTGAAATGTAAATTAGGCTTTTGTGGGTGGTTTGTACATTGCTGACTCACTGGAAACAAAACACACTGCAATATAACTTCCAAGTTATATTGCAGTGCAAGGACAAACTTAATACAAACCAGATTATGACAGTCAGCACTGGAGTTGGTGAACGTTTTAAAAGGAATCTGCTAGAATCGTAAAATGATGTAATTTAGATATTTTGGAATTCCATTTCATAATCTTTGCATCTGACCCAAAGTCTGGGATTCATGGAAGCTTGGAATCATGCTAAATTCATAGCCTGATAGTAATGGCACCTCCTTGTATATGACTGTTCATGTACTTATCTTTGTTTGACATCCTACATTTGGTAATTTTGATATATAGTCTTAGAGAGGAAACCTGGTAAATTTTTCCATTAGTGGCAAGGGATCTTTCATATGCACCATCCCACAGACAGGATAGCACCCCACCCCTTGAGCACAAACCATAATGATAATGTGGAAATAATGTCAAATTCTTGCATGTGTATTTTCATGTCTTTCAGTACATTGCTGACTATGTGGAGACGAATCCTCTGTTCCGAGATGACAAGGAATGCCAGCAGTTGATAATGGAGGCGTTGAAGTACCACCTCCTGCCAGAGCGCCGGTCATCATTCCAGAGTCCCCGCACGAAGCCGCGAAAATCCACAGTGGGTGTCATGTACGCAGTCGGAGGGATGGACTGCAGCAAAGGTGACACATTTGTTTGACGAGTTCATTTGCAGTGTGCTTTATTTATCTCAGAAACATGGGGCACAAATTAGTATTATTTTTATTAAGATAGCATTATTGTGACATTGACAAATTACTTAATGGTGTGCATTAATTTAGACAATCATAACCAAAAATATTGTCTTCTATATAGTCCTTCCCACAGAGAATGCCTCATTTCACAATATGGAATTTACTACAAGTAGTTGTGGGCATACTTATTATGGGCACACCCTTTATCGCCTCAACTTTGGTGCAATCTAAATCCCTGGGCCCAATTTCACAAAACATCGTAAGCCTAGTTTTGCATGTAAACGTAAATCTACGACTAAACAACCATTCTTATTATTATTATAGTTCAACAAATATAGTTTGACGAACACATATTTCATTTTCTTTTGTCTTTAAAATACTCCAGCTTCCGTAATGATATAATTTTTTGTGTGAAATTGATGCCAAACGCGTGTAAACGCACGATCGGTACAACCGCTAGTAGCAGACGTAACCGTATGATGTTTAGTGAAATGGGCCCCTGGTCGTTATAATGTGATTTGGTTATTGTTGTGTTTTATCAGGTGCCACGAGTATAGAGAAGTATGATCTCCGGACCAACACGTGGGTGCAGATCGCCAACATGAATGGGCGGCGCCTGCAGTTCGGGGTGGCCGTTCTGGAGGAAAAGCTGTTTGTGGTTGGCGGCCGAGATGGACTGAAGACGCTCAACACCGTCGAAAGTTATGACCCCAAGAAGAAGGTCTGGATGTTGATGCCTCCAATGTCCACTCACCGCCATGGGCTTGGTATGTATTCTCTGTAAAATTAGGGACCACTCACACATGATATCTTCCACTCTATAAACATAAGAACCCGTTCGGGAAGTCAGTATATGAGGCGGCAAAGACTGCCATACAATAACACACTATAATGGTGAAATTTTTTATCTCACCCCACCCCTCAAAATACAGTTTGTACATATAAAAGAAACTTTAAAAGGCTTGAAATTGTATTATAGAAAACCAACAAATTGTATGGTGGGATGTGAAAGTATTATGAAGTTCACATCTAAACGTCACAATGCAATGTGATACATACAAAGTGTTTGTAAGGTGGTTTCTAAATTCTAATATTTATCAAATTATTCATATTTTATGTATGTAAAGTTTCTTTTGGAAGAAAAGTATATCATTATATGCATATTTGATTTTGGCAAGCCTTACCATCTTTAAGATCTTTTCAACCCATGGGTTTGGTATAACCACTGATTCACCAGCAAAACTGTTCACCAGTCCACCGGACAAGTACCAGGTACATCTAGAAATCTACTTGTCCACCAGTATTTTCACTTAAATGGTTTCGAAATAAATGGTTTATATCTGTTAATCCAAGGGTAACCATGTACATGACTTTCAATGTCTTTATAGTTTATAACTATAAAAACGGCTCATGCATGCATATTGGAAATCTCTATTTCCATTTATCTTAACTGCAGTCTAAGTACTTGGTACTTGAGTTAAAACTTAAGTTAGGATCATTTTCCATGTCTACAGTTTTTAACGCAGTGCTGATACGCTTATCAAAACCAGAGCTATACAAATGGAATCGCTGTTACTGATGACCGTAGAACTTCTTTTTTTTTGTGTCCTTTTTCTGCACAGCACTAAAAACGTATACACCTGGAAAACACCTTCACACTGATCTAATTGAAGTTACGTTTATCCTGACTGTATTATCAGCCTACTGACGAGTTGTTTTATTTATTTGCTGTGCCAGGTGTGGGTGTTCTGGAGGGCCCGATGTATGCAGTCGGCGGCCATGACGGCTGGTCATATCTGAACACCGTTGAGAGGTGGGACCCGCAGGCACGACAGTGGAGCTATGTGGCACCCATGTCAACAGCTCGTAGTACGGTCGGAGTTGCCCCCCTTATCGGAAAGTAAGTTAAATAGGCTGGTGTCTGTCTCACAGGAATATGTTTTATACAGGTTATCAGTCTTTATCCATATTCCTTCATTTTTTGTTAGGTAATTTTATTTAACTTTGTGAATGTGTTGATAGTGTGTGTGTGTGTGTGTGTGTGTGTGTTTGTATATATATAACAGAATTCTACATACTTACAAGTAGGTACATATGTGTGACAGTATGTTTGTATATACCCAAGTATTTAGAATTTTGGAATATTGTTTAGCCACCTGTTAACTAGCTCATTAAAATTCAGATTTTCTGTTTTAATTAAATTTAAATGATTTGATTCACCTGTAGAAACACATCTCCATTATTCTGCTTTTATGGCCACGACTATATAGTAATGAGTTCTCTCTGGTTCTTGTTTTAGATTGTTCGCCGTTGGGGGCCGTGATGGGAGTTCGTGTCTGAAGTCTGTGGAGTGTTTCGACCCACACACCAACAAGTGGACTCCCTGCACACCCATGTCGAAGAGGAGGGGTGGCGTGGGTGTCGCCACGTGTAACAGCTTCCTCTACGCAGTGGGTGGACATGAAGCACCGGCCACTAACCCCACATGTAGCAGATTCGACTGTGCTGAAAGGTACGTCTCCAGCAGTAATGGTGTCTGTGTCAGTAATAACCAAGTCAAGCTAGATTTAATAACAAAATGAAGAATTGTTTAATAATTAAGATTAGAAAAATAAGGAAAGTTGGATGATTGTTTGAAAGATCTTATGATAATACTCATTAGTAGAGCTGGAAGCAGTGATGAAATGGACGCCCAAAGTGCTGACATAGATGCATCTATGTAGACTAAAATAACTACATGTAGTTAAAAATATTTTCAAAACATGCATTTTTTTATTTAGCATCTTGCAAAATCATGTTTTCATTGTTGCTCTGGGTGCTATCTTGGTTTCTAAGATGTCATCAGTATGACATTTTCAAAATATGCATCATCCTTTAAAGAACTTAAAGGTATATACAAAATGTGCTATATTTTCATTATTGTTGTTGATGCCATCATGGTTGCTAAGGAAGGAATGATCTGTTAATTTTGAAAAACATTCATTAATTTAATCTGGCTTTCCCAAAAGTGTCGTTTACAGAAATATGTCTCCGATATTTTTTACATATTATAATTGCTAGGGAATTAATAATTGGAGCCGTTGAAAATATTTGTTTTTTTTAAATTTGTATTTCAAATATGACCCCTTTTTTGTGTATTTCAGATATGACCCCAAGACTGACCAGTGGACGATGATCTCTCCGATGGGTTCTCCACGTGATGCCGTGGGGTTGTGTCCTCTGGGCGACAAGCTGTTTGCAGTCGGTGGGTACGATGGGCAGCAGTATCTAAACGATGTGGAGTCGTACGACCCCATCACCAATGAGTGGACCAAAGTGAGTGACGTGTTACTTTATAGCAACCTGGCTAGGGATGTTCGAAGCTGTCTTAGCGCTACGAAATCGTAAAACCGTAGGCTATGACATCACTATAGCATACATCATTGTGACACTATAGCTTATGATGGTTTTATGATCTCGTTGGTCTTAGTTGGCTTCGAAAATATAGGCCCTGATTTTTTTTTCTTTTCAAAGTAACAACACCAAATTACAATTATAGCATAGTTTAGTTTTTACTAAAATAATGAGAGTCCGGAACTTCTGTGTGAGAGTCCAGTGTTCTTATAGAGGGTCGTTCGGTCTTTGGTAACTTAATTTGTTCTTTATTATGTGTATTATGTTTACTTGTAATGAGGGCTGCATGGGAGGCCAGTCTGTATTTGTGCTGAATATGCTGGATAAGGTTTTATTGTTATTAAATTATACTAATAATAATATTAATAATTATTATTATTATTATTTCAACAATTATTATTAAATTATTATTATATTATTATTATTAAATAATTATTATTACCACTATTAAATTATTATTATATTATTGTTATTATTGTGTGGGTGGGTTTTTTTAAATATTCAATCACCCTTCTCTCTTAGAGAGGTCAATCCCCTTTCAAAGGTGGCAACAGGGAGCAGGTGGTAGATTTTGTCAGTGTTGTTATCACCTTAGCCTCACTTTACTTTGTTTTGTCACTAAACTGTCTGACTGATTATCTTTACAGGTTTCCTCGTTATGCACGGGGCGAGCGGGTGCGTGCGTGGTTCACGTGCCCAGCAGCTGACTATCGATCAAGAGGTCGCTTTCCTTCCTCAAGAGGTGGCCCTCGGGACTATTCCATTTAAAAAAGGTCCGATCTCCTCTGTCCACTTGGCTGTGACGTGAGACGGACCGTCATCATTCTTACGTGACGTCCAGTCACACACAGATACGGCTCCATCTATGCAAATATTTATATTACATGTTGGATCGTACAATGATATTTATATTAAAAGTTCTACTTTGCAAGAAGCGTGGTGTATACAGGCTAGTCAAACAAACACGCATTAATTGCCACAGATGCAAGATGTGTTACTGACTGTTCCAGACTACTGACTATACAATATTTACGTTAAACACTGCTTGGGAAAAAGTTCCTTGTTGTGCTGGTAAAAGGGCAACGCTGATCTGATAGATTTACATTGTAGAACAGTAGATGCAGTGGTAACTATAGTTAACATGATGTCTGAGAGTTGTAGACTATATAGATGGTGATAACTATAGTTAACATGTCTGAGGACTGTTGTAGATGATATATACAGCGATAACTACAGTTAACATGTTGTCTGAGGACTTGTATACCATATAGACAGTGATAACTACAGTTAACATGTCTGAGGACTGTCGTATACTATATAGACAGTGATAACTACAGTTAACATGTTGTCTGAGGACTCGTATACTATATAGACAATGTTAACTACAGTTAACATGTCTGAGAATTATAGAACAGTGTAGACACTGATGTCGAAGAACTCTGTGTATTGCTAAAGAGGCTGTCTCATTGTGTGATTAGTCACGCACAATTTGTCAGCTCTACAACAATAAGAACGTATAAGACTGAAGTTGTTCAGATTTAGGTGTTCTCACAGTACGATTCAATCACACGTGATTCGATCGCATGTGACAAGTCGGTGCGACTAACTGCACAATGAGAATGCCACTTGACTGAGATTACTTAGACGTAGTTGGCCCTGTACAGCTACATGCTGTGTGGTGGATCAGCTTCAGACAGACTGGAGTGGCTGCCATGCAGTACACCTGGGCATTGTCTTAGTCTTAATGTGATTGCTGCTGTATTAAGCCAGTCTTTATAAAAGTTCACTTAAGCCGCTGCTGCTCAAAACAGACGTGGTTCCAGTATCAAACAACTGCTTAACATGAATATATCAATGCAAGATGTTTTTAATTGTACAAGATATTTTCTGATTTATCAAGTGCCTTATTATATATCTCAAAAAGCAACAAAAACTGCTTTGATGTACAGTGTATATTTGATTCCCTGTTTATAACACCAATGCAATTTGTTATTTAAAAACAACAGAAAAACAATTCATTACAGTTTAAAAAATATGGAAGAAATGTTATGGAAGATTAAAGAACTTCTTTTAAACCATGTCACATTAAACATTTGTATAACAAAGGAAAACTAAGTTTTGATTTTTATCTACATGTAAAATGAAGAAATATTAGCAGGTGTAATAAAAGTCAGCTGATTTTCTTATTGATAGATCTGCATCCTCATCCATCAGTTTTATGGAACTAATAGGCCAAATAGCCAAAATAGCTGTAGCTTTACAAAAGCACGGCGGGTTTCAAATCAGCTTTTTGGGGAATTAATAATGAAATGTATTCGCTAAATTCCAGTTTAATTTACATTTGGTAATTTGGTAAATGACAGCTATTACCCAGGTTTTAGGTTTTTCAGTCGGGGTAGGATGGGGGGGGGGGGGGGGGGGGGACATTTAAATTAGCAGAATCACTGGTTTTCCATAATTCCAGTTGTTATTAAATAGAAATAAATACTAAGTTTGACGGTACCGTAGATGAGGCTTCAAAAGAAATTGTTGTTCATTTTCTATGTGTACTTTTCTATGATAACTTAATATTGTATACTCTGTGACAGTGTTAATAATATTTATATATATATGACAGCATTACAGTGTGTTTTGTGTAATCCAAGTCACAATTATGGCATTGGTTGGTTTATTTGAATGTACTCAAGTAATGTCCGATTGTTAATGATTTCCAAATGTAGCAAGTTGTAAAATATGTTTAGATTGTTTCTCACTATTTATTGCACATCTAGTCCCAGACAGTCAAAGATCTAGGGAGAGGAATTGGAGTAGTTGGAGTGAGGTAGCATGGGGTTGGGGGAAACAGTTATAGAAACGTAATTTATCAAATACTACTTTTTGAATTTGATGTACAAAATTGCATTTCATTCAGTAAGTGTTGAATAAAAACCTTAGATCTGCAGGACTGGCTTTGGCACACGCCAAATTTGCCAACTGCAAATTTTAGAAACAATTGCCAAATTGTTTTTTTAATTTGGAAAAATACTTTTATGTAATACTTGTTATTGATATTTTGTTTGAAAGTAACTGGGTTTTTGCCATTTTTTAAGTTTAATTGATAATTTGGCGCATTTTTCTGCTCACCCAGAGCTAACCCTGATCTGGGTGAGTAGTTGTCTTAAAAATACCCAAAACTCAACTTCAGAGACATAGCACATCTGTCCCTGTTAATCTGCCATTGCTTGAATTTGGGTTCCCCACCCCAGTTAACCCCATCTTGGATGATTCTGGATCTGTTTACTGCAATAGTACATTTTATAAACAGGGTGACTTTCAGAACACTGTCTGCATACAGAAAAAACCAGTCAAATACACCATAAGCAAAAGAGCCTGGTTTATCTACATATTGACTTGACATGGTATTTGCATGTGAAGAACATATACAGTCACTGCACCAAAGCTGAAATAAGATTCAATATGTATAATATGATTTAACTAAGCTTAATTGAAATCTTAATTATATGTATCATATGATTTAACTAAGCTTAATTGAAATCTTAATTATATGTATCATATAATTTAACTAAGCTTAATTGAAATCTTAATTATATGTATCATGTGATTTAACTAAGCTTAATTGAAATCTTAATTATATGTATCATATGATTTAACTAAGCTTAATTGAAGATCTTTAATTATATGTATCATGTGATTTAACTAAGCTTAATTGAAATCTTAATTATACGTATCATATGATTTAACTAAGCCACGGTGAAGATCTTCATTTTTAACATTCCAAACAATAGACCTGGTGACCTCGTCTCATTTCTAATCATGTCATCAGTAAGTCAAATAAAATTCCATTTATTTCCTCTTATGATCATCTCGTTTCATATTTGTTAACCATTTACCCAGAATTTCAAAACAGAAATACATAAAAAATAAACACCAAATAAAGAAACATAATGTACCATATAATATAACTTATATAACCTCTGAATCATTATACATTCTCAGGCAACCCACTTGAAATAATTACAACCTAAAATATAACATGAAGTATGTTAAATATCAAGTTTTTGTACTTTTGAGATGTCCATATATTCATTTGCCGTGTTTATTATTAGGGAGATGATCGTCAGTTTTTGAATGTTAGTGTTCATTGCGTGTGATTTAGTTGTTTGTACATGTGACGTATAATTGCGATTACATCAATATATAACCATTGTTTTAACCGGGTGAACAACCAGCTGTACAACGTTCATCGTCATTGAAGTTATGCTGGGAATAATTACATATATATTTTTTAATATTTCAGAAAATTGTGGGCAAATAAACAAAAAACTGCTTTAAAATATTTAAATTTTGAGAAAAATAATAAACAGTTATGATTTTAAAAGATGCTTAAATGACAGATTTTTACTGATATGGTAACATTACTAAAAAAAAATAATTCTTAAACTTTTAACCTAAAGCACATATTGTGTAGAGTTTGGGGAAGGGGAGGGACTAAGTATTTATTAAAATATTTGAATTATTTTAAAAGTAAAAGTAAAAAACACAACATGTTTTGTCCACGGTGAAATGTATAAAACATTTCCTGAATATCTTAATCTGTATTGATTGGTCAAGTTGCATGGATGAATCGAATGCAGATCAAGAGATAACTTAAATGTTGACTTGCCTGTTCAAAATTTATCATTGACAAAGATGATCACCTTCCAGTTGGTTGTTCACGGTGGTTACACTTGATATTATTGCTTCATATATAATTATATATTTGTATGTATTTCACCTAACAATCAACAATGCCTACAAAATGTGCTTCTGTGAGGGGCTTTCACCAAGTCATCATATAACTAGCTTTCTATTTTTGAACAAAACACTGATGTCAAAGTTGCTATTTTTATATTGTGAAATATTCTATTTTGATATTCATGTTTCACTCGCCATCGATCCTTAATGCCTTCCATGGGCCAAGTAAACAATGAAAACCACAAGATCTTTGAGGTAATGTCATGAGTTTTGTATACCACTAAGTTTCATCAAGTAAATCAAACTGAAAGCTATTTTAATCAAGCTTTTTAAAAAACTCAAAAAACAAACCAGAACTTGCATGAACCAAAAAATAATTGCAGTCAAATATTATAATTAAATTTAGTTGTATATTTTAATTGTATGTGTGAATTTGTTTTGTAAATACATCAGTAGTATTGTTTGGGTAAAGTTCACTGAGACGTGTGGCATAGGAATGCGAACGTTCATTCACTAATAGTAAAATCAGGAGATCATCAAATTATTTGGTAAATGATGTCATTTTTAATAAGCATTGGTCAATGATTTGGTTATGTTACACGGCTGTGTGGACCATTTCATTTTCTTCGGCAGCTGTAGAACAATGCCTTAAAAGTGTTTGACGTGAACATTCCTACATTTCGTTTGCCACAGTTTCATTTCGTTAGCGATTAGTGTACTTTTTCCATCAGGGGGCCCATTGGGCTATTTCTCGCTCCAGCCAGTGCACCATGTCTATGGGATGGTGCATATAAAAGATCCCTTGCCGCCAATCGAAAAGAGTAGCCCATGAAGTGGCGACAGCGGGTTTCCTCCTTCAATATCTGTGTGGTCCTTAACCATATGTCTGACGCCATATAACCGTCAATAAAATGTGTTGAGTGCGTTGTTAAATAAAAGATTTCCTTTCTTCCTTCCTTTTTCCATCAATATACATTAATTTTCTGTCCTGCACTATTTTTTTCTTTCTTTAAAATGAAACAATCGTCCTAATGCAAAAACCAGTTTAGGCCTAGAGTATAATTGACCAATTGCTCTAAAACAAAGGGGTGGGGTAATTACAAACAACGTATCTCCCTTCATCCTTTGGCTTTGTGTGACAAAACAATTATGATTCAGTGATTAGTATTCACCAAAATATATTTGTGTCATAATTTTATTGCTTTTTTTATCTACCACAAATTTCTTGGCGGAATAATCCAGGTAATTGTAGAAAATTAGTGCAAATTGAAAGAGCCATTCGATACTTTTCAGGTAGCTCTAAAACCTAGAATTTTAGAAAATCATTCAGGATTATTATTTTGTCAGCTTTGTTAAACTTAAATGATTTTTATTTGACTATTTTGAACAGCAAAATTTTTTTAAAAAATAAAAATTATAATTTTAAAATAAAATAAATTGATGTACAATTTTACAAACATTTGTAGCAGTGAAAAATTCCTAGTGGAATATATACCGATTCTTGTCACCTAAAAGCAATGATGGGAGTTATCTGCTCCTGACGATTGCCTGTGGTTTTCATTGTTAGCTTGGTCCCGACCACCAGGTGCTGTAGTTTATATCAACTCACTATACATCATATCATCGCTCATCTGGGTGCGAGTTCCATGTGAGCATGTGTGTGCATGCGTGTGGCAGCAGCTTTTACAGAACTGTCGGTACGATTATTAACTACAGTATGATTAGTAACTATGCGGGGATGGCTCTATAGTCCGAAGATTCAATGGTATGAAGGTTCAATAGTCTGGGATTAGGTCTATAAACCTTGTGACTACTGAACCTAGGGTTAGGGTTGAACCTTCGGACCATTGAACCTTCGGACTATGGAGCTGTAACCAACTACGCTGATAAAAACATTTAGCCACAACTCTCTATACAAAAGTTCACATTTGAGTTATGCAGCGAGTGCATAATTGTTTTATATGTGCACAACAGTTGCTCAAGCTGGTATTTATTACTTTTAATTACAATGCAAGGTCAAATTGTTTACATAGTGCTGGACATTTGTATTGGTCAGTGCTGGTCCTGCGTGTTATTTATAGAAGTACAAACAGTGGTCAGTTGAGTTGTCAGTTTTAAATTAATAGTTTGTCCATCATGATTTAATTAACACAGATTGTCAGTTTGATAATCAAATATAGCTTGCTTCAGGACTTTAAATTAGAAAAAGAAAGTACTTATTAAATTATGTTATGTAATTTTATGAACTGCCTCTATCCATACATTGTATGTGGATCAATTACTTAGTGGATTTTTGTCCCGTTTTAAATCATTGAAAAAGTTGAATATATTAAAAATTTTAATTGAAGGCTTAACAGGAGATTTGTTTTTCTCCACTTAAAATACCATAGATAATTATTATCTAGTGGAAAATATTCACCACTTGTCTTAGTTATTTGAGAAAGTTAAATTTATTTTTAATTAAATGTCTGCTGTCAGGTTTTGACAGAGAATTGGGTTTTGTATTTGAATGATCGTTATTTTTCCATGTCATATTTTCAGAGATTTGTGGACCATTTCTGTGGTGATAATCCCCATTGATGTCCTCACCCACTGAGGGACGTTTTATACTTGTTATAGCCTCATTCATGTCCATCCATCAACATCCACATTATCACTGGTCTCCGGCCAAATGGTTACCTTGCTGAAACGAAATATATCGTCTTGTGTGTACCTGAACTAATGATGTTAGTTCAGGATTAACTAAGTTGGCTATGCATCTATACATATTGTATTAAATAAATGCAGTTGCAAGGGAGGACCCAAGAAATATCTTAGGGAGGGGATATGTGGGGGGGGGGGGGGAAGAGGACAGGTTCTCTTGAACCTGCCCTCGAGCTGGACTGCAGTCGGTACAGAATGAAATGTTAAAACACTATTGTTGAACTATGCCGACAAGCAAGTCTTTACTATTCTGTTCAGTTCAGTCTTGGACTCGTCTTTCAAGGAAGTTGATGTGTCCAAAACAGATGTGCTTGAACCTTCAGTAGATATAACTTGGGCCAAATCGGGTATTTATTATTATGATGTTTCAGCACGAGTTGTACATTTGTTATGGCCATGTGCAGTTTTAACATTGTTACATTCATATTTTTTCACATTTCACAAGTCTCAATAAAGGTTTTGGAATTTGTGTGTTTTGTAGTTAATGCTTTTTATAAGTTAGCAGCCATTTACAATGACTTGTTAATCTACCATTTACAGATTATTTTGCTGACAAGTTGTCATTGTAACTAGAGATACATACCTCTGACAAACAAATACACCAGTAAACTTAAGATTAATGCTAATAAAACAGCATTTGGATGAAATAAAAAAGGCTCTTTTGTGTGACACATCAGGCATGCTATATGTAACGCCATATCTGATTAAAAAAAAAAAAAATTCCTTAGAACACACCCATGAGTTCCACTTTTCTATCCTGACGAGAATTGTTATAATCCTGTCGAGAATGGTTTCTATCCTGACTAAGGTTGAAGACCGTCACTTTCGCACCCTTGTTTTAACTTCATACACAATAAATATGAAATCCATATTTCGTAAAAGGTACAATTTTTTAATCACAAAATTGTTTTCAATCACATTCAGGTGCATATGTTCAAACAAAGAATTTTCAGTAGCAATTTTGCATTGGAATTTTTCCAGCATTCTTAAAACGGAAACGTCTTTACCAAGTTTATAATTATTGTAAGGAGATGCAAAGTGACATCGTTGGAATACTGGCATCATTCAAATTCATAATTAGCTTCGCCACATTAAAATAAAAAACTGGCTACTAACCTTGACCCCTGTGTATAACAAGCTGACAAGGCTGTTTACAGGTCAGGATTTTTTTTTTTTCATAATTCTGGACAAAATATTAATTTTAAGTTCTAAAAGATGAAATAAATAAAAAATACCTTTTGTTTAATGTACAGACCAGACATGAATTATCAGTCCACACGCGAGTCTTTACAACCGGGATACGAACGATTACAACTTGGGCGTGAATTACGATAGCCCGAACATAAATAATTACAGTGTGAACATGAATTGTGATAATTCTTAGGTGAATCGCTGACATCTGGATATGAACAGTAGCATTTAGGACTGGAATGGTTACAGTCCTGGGGTGAACTATTGTAGTCTTTAAAGAGTTTTCATTTTGTTTGGCTAATCAAAACCTGAATTTGGCTACAGATTTCCAGACCAAATTTGCCAAACCACCAATACTTTTTGGGGTATTTGGCCCTATATTAACCAATATGTTAAGAATAACAACCAAATAGTCTTTTAATAAATAATATTTATGAACATAATATATATACATTTTCAAAAATAGATCACAGACATTTTATAAATACATTTCTGGATGGAATTAATATCACAGAAAAGCTGTACAGTGTAACACATACATAATACTGGATAAATAAGACCTGTTTCAGTTCAAAATGTCAAAACAACATGGAATGTTATGTTTAAGATCACACAGCAGGTAACCCCGATGAACACACTGGAATAGTATTTAAAGTTTACTGTATCCAGGGCTTCTAGACGTTTTATAAAATCCAATAGCCATGAGATCAGTCATTAAAAACATTTACTAGCCACAATTAAAAATTCACTAGCCCTATGTACTTTACTTTAAGTTAATACAATTTTACTAAATAATAGTAATAATCAGATATGTCACCTAAAGAGGGAGATAAAGCTTAAAAACATTAACATTGAGGGGCTGGTGTAGGGGCAGGATATTCATATTTACAAAATAGACTTTACTGAAACATATGACTTTTGTTTTCACTAGCCGTCGGGCATGGCAGTAGTATTTATTTACTAGCCCAACATTGAATATCACTAGCCATGGAAGTGGGGCTACCATAATCTAGAAGCCCTGCTGTATTTCACAAGATCATGCACATCATGTAAAATGGTAAATTGTCTTCTCGTGAGGTCGTGTTTGTATCTGGATGGCATTCTTCTGGTGAAGTTTATTTCTCGTGAGGTCGTGTTTGTATCTGGATGGCATTCTTCTGGTGAAGTTTATTTCTCGTGAGGTCGTTTTTGTATCTGGATGGCGTACTTGTTGTAAAGTTTATTTCTTGTGAGGCCGTGTTTGTATCTGGATGGCGTATTTGTGGTGAAGTTTATTACTTGTGAGGTCGTGTTTGTATCTGGATGGCGTACTTGTGTGTAGTTTATTTCTTGTGAGGTCGTGTTTGTATCTGGATGGCGTACTTGTGTGAAGTTTATTTCTTGTGAGGTCATGTTTGTATCTGAATGGCGTACTTGTGTGAAGTTTATTTCTCGTGAGGTCGTGTTTGTATCTGGATGGCATACTTGTGGTGAAGTTTATTTCTTGTGAGGTCGTGTTTGTATCTGGATGGCGTACTTGTTGTAAAGTTTATTTCTTGTGAGGTCATGAGTGTATCTGGATGGCGTACTTGTGTGAAGTTTATTTCTTGTGAGGTCGTGTTTGTATCTGGATGGCGTACTTGTGGTGAAGTTTATTTCTTGTGAGGTCGTGTTTGTATCTGGATGGCGTACTTGTGTGAAGTTTATTTCTTGTGAGGTCGTGTTTGTATCTGGATGGCGTACTTGTGTGAAGTTTATTTCTCGTGAGGTCGTGTTTGTATCTGGATGGCGTACTTGTGTGAAGTTTATTTCTCGTGAGGTCGTGTTTGTATCTGGATGGCATACTTGTGTGAAGTTTATTTCTCGTGAGGTCGTGTTTGTATCTGGATGGCATACTTGTGTGAAGTTTATTTCTCGTGAGGTCGTGTTTGTATCTGGATGGCATACTTGTGTGAAGTTTATTTCTTGTGAGGTCGTGTTTGTATCTGGATGGCGTACTTGTGGTGTAGTTTATTTCTTGTGAGGTCGTGTTTGTATCTGGATGGTGTACTTCTGATGAAGTTTATTTCTTGTGAGGTCGTGTTTGTATCTGGATGGCGTACTTGTAGTCAGCGACTGCTTCTTTCCGTCTGCCCAGCTTGCCACGCACGTCTGCCCGTCTCTTGAGAACCATCGCATCATCCGGCTGCAGACGTAGAGCTGAAATAATAAATTATTAATTAAAGCCGCGGACGATAGTTCAGAAGTACATACCTTTTTTCATTTCATTTATAGTGAAACTCGTCAGAAAAGCTGAATTCTTTCCAAACGGACATTTTTCACGGTTCCGTAAAGGCTTTACCCAAGTGAAAAGCCTTGTATACCGGTAGGGGAGTAAGATCCACTTCCATTCTCCTTTAGTTAAAAAACAAGAAAGCAGCAGACTCTGTCAACAACAAATAAAGAACATGAAAAAACCCAACACCTTAAATGAGAATGAACAGGCACAGGTTTCATAGATACCTTTAACAATCAATACTATTACACAACATCAAGGTATCGACAATATTAACAACTGGTTATAAGTGATACTGACGATTTGTGTAAAATATTGAAGAAATCAAATCAGGTTTATTTTTATTGACGATTACACAATAACATCACTGTTGTCTTCATTGGGTGAAAACTTGAGTAAAAGTGAATATATTGCATAATATTACTGATCCCTTGGTGTCCTTAATGGAAGGAATATTTTATTTAACGACACACTCAACACATTTTAATTACGGTTATATGGCATCTGACATTATTAAGGACCACTCCAATAAAGAGAGCGGAAACCCTCTGCCACTATGCAATGGGGCTACTCTTTCCGATTAGCAGCAAGGGATCTTTTATATGCACCATCCCACAGACAGGGTAGCACATACCTTTGATATGCCAGTTGTGGTACACTGGCTGGAACGAGAAATAGCCCAATGAGCTCACTGAAGGGGATCTATCCCCTAGCAATATTGATGTCGATACACCGAGTCGATAACACTGATAGGGTATGGGCCAGTTTGGTATGGTTTTAAATGAGAATCAACATCAACAGTTTTACACAAACCTTTGGTATAATCTTTCTGTGCCCTCTCATAGTGCTCGTATGAGTTTAAACAAGAATCAACATCACCGGTTTTACCGAGTCCATAATATGATAGTGTATGGGCCAGTTTGGGATGGTTTTAAACAAGAATCAACATCACCGGTTTTACCGAGTCCATAATATGATAGTGTATGGGCCAGTTTGGGATGGTTTTAAACAAGAATCAACATCACCGGTTTTACCGAGTCCATAATATGATAGTGTATGGGCCAGTTTGGGATGGTTTTAAACAAGAATCAACATCACCGGTTTTACAGAGTCCATAATATGATAGTGTATGGGCCAGTTTGGGATGGTTTTAAACAAGAATCAACATCACCGGTTTTACAGAGTCCATAATATGATAGTGTATGGGCCAGTTTGGGATGGTTTTAAACAAGAATCAACATCACCGGTTTTACCGAGTCCATAATATGATAGTGTATGGGCCAGTTTGGGATGGTTTTAAACAAGAATCAACATCACCGGTTTTACCGAGTCCATAATATGATAGTGTATGGGCCAGTTTGGGATGGTTTTAAACAAGAATCAACATCACCGGTTTTACCGAGTCCATAATATGATAGTGTATGGGCCAGTTTGGGATGGTTTTAAACAAGAATCAACATCACCGGTTTTACCGAGTCCATAATATGATAGTGTATGGGCCAGTTTGGGATGGTTTTAAACAGGAATCAACATCACCGGTTTTACCGAGTCCATAATATGATAGTGTATGGGCCAGTTTGGGATGGTTTTAAACAGGAATCAACATCACCGGTTTTACCGAGTCCATAATATGATAGTGTATGGGCCAGTTTGGGATGGTTTTAAACAGGAATCAACATCACCGGTTTTACCGAGTCCATAATATGATAGTGTATGGGCCAGTTTGGGATGGTTTTAAACAAGAATCAACATCACCGGTTTTACCGAGTCCATAATATGATAGTGTATGGGCCAGTTTGGGATGGTTTTAAACAAGAATCAACATCACCGGTTTTACCGAGTCCATAATATGATAGTGTATGGGCCAGTTTGGGATGGTTTTAAACAAGAATCAACATCACCGGTTTTACCGAGTCCATAATATGATAGTGTATGGGCCAGTTTGGGATGGTTTTAAACAAGAATCAACATCACCGGTTTTACCGAGTCCATAATATGATAGTGTATGGGCCAGTTTGGGATGGTTTTAAACAAGAATCAACATCACCGGTTTTACCAAAACAATAATATGATAGTGTATGGGCCAGTTTGGGATGAGTTTAAACAAGAATCAACATCACCGGTTTTACCAAGTCCATAATACTGATAGTATATGGGCCAGTTTGGGATGGTTTTAAACAAGAATCAAGATCACCGGTTTTACCGAGTCCATAATATGATAGTGTATGGGCCAGTTTGGGATGGTTTTAAACAAGAATCAACATCACCGGTTTTACCAAGTCCATAATACTGATAGTATATGGGCCAGTTTGGGATGGTTTTAAACAAGAATCAAGATCACCGGTTTTACCGAGTCCATAATATGATAGTGTATGGGCCAGTTTGGGATGGTTTTAAACAAGAATCAACATCACCGGTTTTACCGAGTCCATAATATGATAGTGTATGGGCCAGTTTGGGATGGTTTTAAACAAGAATCAATATCACCGGTTTTACCGAGTCCATAATATGATAGTGTATGGGCCAGTTTGGGATGGTTTTAAACAAGAATCAACATCAACAGTTTTACACAAACCTTTGGAGTAGTCTTTCTCTGCCCTCTCGTACTGCTCCATGGACGTGTACAGGTTCCCGCGGTTGAAGTACATGTGTGCAGAGTACGGACACAGTTTGATGGCCGTCTTGAAGTCGGCCAGGGCTGACTGGGCGTCTCGCAACAACACCTGAAACATTACAGCACACACATAACGAAAGCAGACATTCAGTTTGGCGATTTTTTAATTCAGGAAGGAAATGTTTTATTTAACGACGCACTCAACACATTTTATTTAGGGTTATATGGTGTCGGACATATGGTTAAGGACCACAAAGATATTGAGAGAGGAAACCCACTGTCACCACTTCATGGGCTACTCTTTTTCAATTGGTAGTAAGGGATCTTTTATATGCACCATCCCACAGACAGGATAGTACACACCACAGCCTTTCTTACACCAGTTGTGGAGCACTGGCTGGAACGAAAAAAAGCCCAATGGGCCCACTGACGGGAATTGATCCTAGATCGATCTGGCATCAGTCCAGCATTGTACCACTGAGCTACATCCTGCCCCTTTTAATTTAGGATTCCGCCAGCATTCTAAACATATTTAATACAGATTTTTGGAGATTCGTTGTCTTAATCTTAAGCTATCCTCCCAAAGCACAAAATTCGCGGAAGCATGGAATCATGCTAAATTTACAGCCTGGAAACTATTTCAGTCACAACTGGAATTTGTTATGTCCCTCTTTGAGAAAATGACATTTGTCCGCTGTCATATTTTGAAATCTTTTTATTATGGTTTATTTATTTTCTTAGGTGTGTGTGGATTTATGTAAAGCTATAGCATATTTATTCTGACCTCTGAGCGGACTTCTTTCTGCCATAGGTCAGAGGTCAGGATAAATATTCTTCAAAAGAGAAAACATTTTACTAAAATGTTGAAAAGAGCTTTTTTAAACAATCTGACTGGACTTCTTTCTGCCATACTGGCCTCAGTGGCATCGTGGTAGGCCATTGGTCTACAGGCTGGTAGGTACTGGGTTCGGATCCCAGTCGAGGCATGGGATTTTTAATCCAGATACCGACTCCAAACCCTGAGTGAGTGCTCCGCAAAGCTCAATGGGTAGGTGTAAACCACTTGCACCGACCAGTGATCCATAACTGGTTCAACAAAGGCCATGGTTTGTTCTATCCTGCCTGTGGGAAGCACAAATAAAAGATCCCTTGCTGCTAATCAGAAAGAGTAGCCCATGTAGTGGCAACAGCGGGTTTCCTCTCAAAATCTGTGTGGTCCTTAACCATATGTCTGATGCCATATAAACGTAAATAAAATGTGCCGAGTGCGTCGTTAAATAAAAACATTTCTTTCTTTCTTTCTGCCATATATCAAATGTCAGGTTATGTATAAAAGAAATTGCTTTTCTGGAATCTATGACTTTGAACAAAGGCAAAAGGCGATTCTGGTTGTCAGCCCTCGGTATCATGTTGTATAGTCAAGACAACAGCTGGTGTGAAAAGTACCACTGGTGGTCACTGTCTAAACTACAGATGTAACACATAGAGATTATTATACGAGCTTGTGTATCGTACTGATTTTACAAAATGAGTGTCGGGAATTTTGTATTGCCCGAGCGAGAGCAATACATGAATCCTGACACAAGTTTCATAAAATCAGTACGACTCACACACAAGTGTAATAATTTCTTTATTATTTATATTATTATTGTTGTTTTCTTTATGAATAACAAGACCCAACTCAAATTATTTCAGCCACAACTAGAAGGAGAAGACGAAATGACGTCATATTTCAAATGCACAGTCTGAGCTAGGACTGGAGAAGCAACGTCATGTTATGACGTTGCTTCCCAAATTTACGTCATTACACTTGTTATTACACATGTGCTTCGTATGATTATTATTAACTCGGTTATGTTGAACCATGTGGATAATAACCACCAATACCAGCCTCGGCAGTACAGTGGTTAGTTAAGCTGTCAGCCATAAAGCTGGTACAGGCTCCCATCTACCACCAACCAGCCTTTAATCCCTGTCCTGGACAGACAACCCAGACGTGTGCACAGGACAACATGATTAAAGCTTAATTGGATAATTTTAAGCACAAAAAAAAAAGAATGAAATAAACCTATGGACATCCTTTTTCAAGTCAAAGGATAGAGCGAGAGCACTTCAATAAAACATACTGTATACTCACTTTTGTGATGGCTCGGTTCAGAAAAGCAGATTCATCTTTGGGATTATGTTGAATTGCCTTACTATAATAAACCAGAGCCTGAAAAATAAACATAATCTTGTTAAAATTATTCCATATATTTTTTTAAATTACTGATTAAAAAATCTATTATAACCATTTCATGTTGCACCACTAACGAAATTAACCTATCATGCTAAATATACTGTAAACACAACAATGAATGTTGTTTAAATCAAACAGACTGGAGTTTCTCAGCATCAGATAGTTCTGCCACATCAGGGGTGTTAATGAAACTCAGGGTGGAAGAAGAATCTGTAGTCAACAGCCTTTATAACACTTTTAAAGGTTGATGTATATACGTTAATACACATGCACTTAAACACATACAATGTACATTTCTCTAATTAGTAAACTGATGCATTTTGAAAGTGGAAATCACTTGAACATCATCTCAAAATGTTCAATAAAGTTATTTTGTTACAACAGAATTAATGTTCAAAGAAAATCTTGTTTATCCAGGGTCCTGGGATCAACCCGTCAGCCAGTCCATTGGGCTATTTCTCATTCCAGCCAGTGCACCGTATATAAAATGCTGTGATATGTGCTATCTTGTTTGTGTGATGGTGCATACAAAAGATCCCTTGCTACTAATGTAAACAAAAGTAGCAGGTTTCCTAAGACAATATGTCAAAATTACCAAATGTTTGACATCCACAAGCCAATGATTAATAAATCAATGTGCTCTAGTAGTGTCATTAAACAAAACAAACTTTAATGATGTCACTGTCATTACATAAAAACGGAACATCATTACAACAAATAGAATGTCATGATGTAAAAGAGGTCAAAAAAGGACATTAAAAACTGATTTTTGTGTATTTTAACCAACAGAAGTGTGTTTGTAATTATAAGAATTGTTTGTAATTTTTAATACATTTATCGATGTATAACAGTCATAATTTTAGTATAAAAATCGCTTCACTATGCTACACAGTTTTATACAATTTGTGACTGTTAAGGCTTTATGCACTGATAAACTGACAATAATGACACACAATTCTTTATATAAAGACCTTGACATCAATAATTTTCAAGTTCACTCAGGTGAAATATTTGTTATCAGTGAACTTGAACAATATCATTGTAAAGGCATTTGATGTCAAACAAATTGTTTTTGTTGTATTAGAGTGGGAATCTTTGCCTACTCTGTGGTAAGCAAAAATCCTGTGTTTTCATTAGAGCAGTCTCTGATGGGAAAGAGAGAGTCCAGTGTCTGTCTAGTTCTCTAACGGACGAGTACTCGGACTATTTTAATATAGGTACAACTTTGTCACTGAAATCATGCATATGGCTGTGAGACGCTGGGTTGGATTGAAACATAATGAACAATGTGATGCAGATTTCCGAGTGACTGTTTGTGGCAGACATTCCGACCTGTTTGAAGTGTCTGGTGTGGAAGTACATGTTGGCAGCGTTGAAGTAGGCCAGTGAGTAGCTAGGGTCAAGCAAAATGGCCGACTGGTAGTCCTTCATTGCGTTCACTCGATCGTTCATGAACTGAAAACACAAGTCAAAAAACCTCATTACTATCAACATCACATGACTGTGCTTTCTTCTATCACTAGTGGCAGCAATTTATTATTAATTGTGAACAGAAGTAGGAGAATCGAAATGACTGCACTGGGGATACAAACATGGCATGTACAAAACTGCAAACAAAGTGGGTGAGTTTTTTATGTGCACTTAATGGATTCATGCTTGAAACTGGACAATAGTATAAATTGTAAAAAGTTAGAATTGATGTAAAGGAATTATAAAAAAAATTACTTACTGACAAACCAGAAAATATGTTAAAGGGAATAACTACCGGAAAACACTTTTCACTTGTCCTAAAACTGCAGGGATGTGATAGCCATTCAAAAATAAAAATTAAAATATGCTATTAAACCTCCACCCTAAAATTTATGATATTTAAGTAAAAGTTGTTTAACAATATTTCAGATGAAATACAACTTAATTTGTCAAACATAATTTTTGCTATAAGAAAAAAAAACGTAATCTGAAATCAGATACAAAACTAAAAATCATATCCCTCAACATTGCTTTAGGTGAACAAATGTTTTAGATGAATGGTGAATGGAAATCATACAATAAATATGAACCCCGTTATGCTGTTCCTTGTAGGTAATAAATGTTTTAGATGAATGGTGAATGGAAATCATACAATAAAATATGAACCCCGTTATGCTGTTCCTTGTAGGTAATAAATGATATTATTGCATTCAACTAAACTCAATCTGAACTCTGACCTGGTTGATCACTCCTCTGTTGGTCAGCAGCTCTGAGGTGGGCTGTACCTTGATTGACTGACAGATGTCTTGGAATGCTGCGAATGTGTCACTCATCTGCAGATTGACAATGGCCCGGCCTTCTAGGGCTGGCTTGAATGCTGAAAAACAAAAATGATAAATGTCTTTTATTGCATTCAATTTTATTTTATTTTGTTAAAGATATTCAAATATACAGATATTATGTGACTTTCAGAAAGCTCAAATTCAAGACTAAACTCTAAATCTACACAAACTGAGGCTAGATTCTATGTTTAGTCTTCTAGTGAAACAAAAGGTTTAATAAGGCTAGAGTACAATTTTGCTGAATGAACAACACCTCTAGAATGAGCTGTATTTTAAGGTTCTAAAAGTGTGTTGACAACAAGATAGGGTATCTGTATTAGCTTGTAAAGCTAAAAATGTTAATAAATTCTCTAGACATTAACTGCAAGCTATTTGAATTGGTGAGACATTACAGAAACCTGAAATCTAGACTTTTAATTTTGATAAGGACAGGACATGTTCAGCACCAATGTGTGAACTGACTTACTAGGGTTGATGGCAATCGCACATGTGAAGTGTTGCCATGCGGCCATGAAGCGGCCCGCTACCTGCATCGAGTACGCCAGGTTGACGCGGGCTGCGAGACACACCGAGTTCAGATGTAGTGCTCGCTGGTAGTCACGACTGGAGGAAAGAAAAAACAATCGTTGTACATTGCAAGTACATAATTCATTACAAAAAGAAAGTGATTTTTGTTTACCCACACATTTTAAACAACAAATATTTGGTGTTTAAAAGACAAGAACCATCAGTGCACCACAACTGGCATACCAAAAGCCATGGTATGTGATGTCCTGTGTGTGGGATGGTGCATATAAAAGATCCATTGCTATTAATGGAAAAAAAGGTACTGGGTTTCCTCTCTATGACTGAATGTCAAAATGACCAAATGTTTGACATCCCATAGCCGATGATTGTTATCAATGTTCTCTAGTGGTGTCATTAAACAAACAAATTTATTTAACTTGGTCAAAAAAGAAAACCTGTTGATACCAAAGCAACAAAACAACAACAACAACCCAGCAATGGATCTTTTATATGTGTCTTCTCTTAGGCAGAGAATTACATACCACAGCTTTTGATGTATCAAGGACATCCACTATGATTTACAGAACCCACTACAGTTTGTATTAATTAAAATATCTGAACAATTACAGAATCAAATAATTTAAACCAACACCAGTTGAGAAGTTTTCTTTCCAATACTATTGTAAATTTTATTTATGTTATTAAAATTAATTACAATTGAGCCAGCTTGAAAAAAACATTTGTCCAAAAAAAAGGTACAGAATAGTTAGAAATACAAGTTGTGAATAAAACATGGTGGTTGAAAATGGGAGATAACTATCAAAAACCTCCCTGGCCATCAATGATCTTGCCTCATTATATAATAACTGCATGTACAAGGTTTAAAAGAATATCATTTGAAGCTTTTTCAGGAATTCTATTCTCAAGAATGCACACACAGACATATCAGTGGATAGCTTGTCACTAATCTCCAATGTATAACATAGGACACTGAACACACACGAACATTGACATAGTTAAAAGAAAACATAATTTACCTGGCGAACTTGAGCCCCTGGTCGTGTCCGTAGTCCATGTAGACGTTACCGCGGCTGATGTACGCATCGAGGAAGAACGGCTTCAGCTGGATACAGTGGGTGAACGTGGCCACGGCTTGCTGGAGCTGGCCCAGTCTACAAACACAGACAATGGCTGTCATCAACAGTCCACAAGTCATCACACTAAAGGCACTGCAGTTTCTCTACTAAATCATTGACAGAGAATTAACTAGGTCTATCCGCAATATGAAATACTTTCTCATGAGTGGCCATTCGATACCATTTATCTTACAACAAGTAGTTTTAAAACGTATCTAAAGAGTGAAAGTGAGATGGATATGTTTTTAAACAATAAGCTGTAAGATAAATAGTATCTAATGGAGACGAATGTAGTATTCTATTTCTTACACATCTTGAAAAACCAGTTTTTTCCCCCAACGAAAACATATTTACAGGACTCAGGAAGCAATTAACTTACGAGTCCTACTGTAATCAGTTTCAGGTTAACCCACATGTCACACAACAATCTATTTCAGATGTCCTTACATCATTGGATGGTATGGCTCTGGTCACCGGGTCATCATCATGGAGAAGCCAGTCACAAGTCTTAAAAGTTATCTCCAACATATGTTGGGAGACGATATTCATCAACAAATGGTCATCTCTTACACGGGTGTGTAAAAAAGCAGTTTTTCTACTAAATGGCCTAACTAAATCATCAACTGAGAATTAACTAGGTCTATCTGCAATATGAAATACATTGTGGATGTACAGAGGATACTACATGAATGGCTGTTAGATACCATTTATCTTACGTCGAATTGTTTTAAAACATATCTAACAAATGAAAATGTTTATAAATCAGTTGTAAGATAAATAGTATCTAACAGACACAAATGTATTGGTATTCTATTTCTTACATATCTTCATAAACCAGGAATAAATAAATTTAAACATCTTTTCCAACTAAAACTTGTTTACGGTCCTAGCATTTCAAATTAACTTATTCATTACAAACAAATCAGTTTCAGGTTACCGTATATCTTCGCCTGTAAGTCGATCTCGGCTATAAGTCGAGTCCCTAATTTCAAGCCCTGAAAACGTATTTTTTTATTGACCCGTTTATAAGTCGACACATGAAAAACTACTTATAAATATTGAAATATTTCTTATTTTCAGCACATGAGAACAATAATATTTGAACAAAAGAAAATTATTTTACAAACTTCGGTTTTCACGTTTTGTACATCGCAATATGATCAGACTATTCCAATCAAACTATCATTTTTAATAGCATCAAAACGAAATATTCCCTTAGTAGAGAGTAGAGAGTGAAAGCTGTTTGACTGTTACTGTATAGTATTGTACAGATGGTTTTGTGCACAGACAACTTTATTTATAAACACTGACAACAGATCACTACGATAAAACTGAAAGTATCACGTTTTGCCGCCATATTAATACATGTAAGGAGGATAACTCTGGAAAGTACACTGGTTTTTGTACCAAATGATGTGTGTCCCTATTGCTCTAGATAAGTGAACTGCAGAGATCAGTCTATTTTAAGGGAAAGCTTAGTAATATTCATGAAGTTAATCACCGCCAAAACATTGTTTGAACAACCATTAATGCCAGTGACCAGATTTCAAAATAAACTCAGGCAACAGGTAGTTAGTATTGTTTACATTTTTACTATTAGTTATGACTGTTAATTTAACTAAGTGGACTGTTGTCTTGGCATGTGAGTGAGATCGTACGCCTTTTCGCATAACCAAAACCGTTCTAATGCCAAAAAAAATAGGTTATAAAAAATAAATGTGTCAAATTAACATATTTGAGTATAAATACATGGCATACTTCAACAATAAAACTTGTAAAATAATCCCCAAAACAGTAATATTTTTTGGTGAAATTTTTTTACCCTCTTATAAGTCGACCCCCCAAGTTATAAAATAATTTTTGGGTGAAAAAAATTCGACTTATAGGCGAAGATATACGGTACCTTATTCATACCTTAGTAATTGGTTTCGATTGTACTTTTTTCATTGGATGGTATGGCAGTGTCATCACCTAGGAGCAGCCAGTTATATGTCTTTAAATTATTATCACATATGTGTTAACAGTATGTGTTATCCTAAAGAATGAATGATGTTCTTACCAAAGGGTGTGTAAGAAACCTAGTTAATTCTCGGTCAACAAAATATTGCTGAAAACATATCATTTAATTTGTCCACAAAGGTCCTTTATTCAACCTGCTACATATGTGTAGTCTTTACATCCCATCTGTGATCAATATTCAGTATAAAACTGAATTATGGCCAAGTAGCCTGTCATTATTATGTCTTGCTATCTGATGTTTATTCAGATAGCCGTGTTCTGTGGATCACTTACTTGTGGTGGCAGAGTCCGAGGGTGTGGTAAATCTTGTGGTCATCGGAACTCAACTTGGAAGCCAACTGGAAGTCATAGAGAGCGTTTCCGTAATCCTTCTTCTCAAAATACAGCAGACCTCGATTGATGAGCACCTGCAGGAATAATAAAATTAATAAAATAATAAAATAAATAAAATAAAATAAATAAATAAATAAATAAAATAAATAAAATATCAATAATAAAACAAGCATTCTGAGAGTACTGCTAAAGCAATACATGTCCCCTAGCAGGCCCAACAAATGTTCATATCTCCTATATTCATTGGCCATAACTGTGAAAAATGGATAAATCGCCATTAGAGTCAAACTTCATTTGTAACAGTACGTGATAAAACTATACACACAATTTCAGCTCAATACATCAAGGCATTGTGAAAAGAACATCCATAACTCTGTCAAAAATGGATAAATCGCCATGAAAGATGAATTTTATCTGTAACAGTGCATTATAAAGCTATACACAAAATTTCAACTCAATATCTTACGGCATTGCGAAAAACATCTGGAAAACTACATGTATATGTGGGACAAACAGAAGCACAGAGATGAAACCTATAGCCCTTGTTGGAACAGCTACCAGCATCAGTTACTGATCAATACAAGGACAAGCTAATAGATAATGACACTGCAACAGCAAAATCTAGAAACTGACATGTAGAACCTAGATTCCGTGATTTCAACCCAACCGTTTACCTGAGACTGAACACTGTCAGATCACAGTATGACAACAGCAAAGTCTAGAAACTGGCATGTCGAACCTAGATTCCGTGATTCAACATATTCCATCCATCAAAACCCAATTGGTGACCTGAGACTGAACATTGTTATATGACAGTACGACAACAGTTATTCACTCTGCTGCAGTTTTATGTGAAGAAATAACATTACATCCAAGGTATTATTAACCCATTTAAAGTATTTCCGTGTTAAAAACGTAGATACCTTTAGCTTGAGGTCGTCTCCAATCAGCAGAACTATCCCATAATCCATCAGTGCCTAAAACAAACCATGTTATTTTATTCATCACATGTAATATGAAAAATAATCCCACTGAAATACAAGCTTATTTACATTTTAAAATATCATTTTAAACAATAGTACCAGGTAAACATATTTCATTTCAGGGCTCACCCTGCCCCAACCAAATTAGCCAATGGCTAATTGTCATACAGTGTCTACAACATTTAATATTTGCCTAATACAATTTTTTTTAATTAGCCTTGACTAACAAAATTTGCAACATACATTCAGATTACTGAAAACTATTATAAGATTTAAAACACACTTATTTATATATTAAAATATCATATTAAATAATGCAATCTGATTAAAATTAGCTCTACTGGTCTACCAGTAGATCTAACAATTTAAATATCAACCAATTACACTTCGCCTTTTATAGCGTTATTAGGGAGCATACAAATTCTAAAAATATTGGGCGAGACTATTTATGCAATAGGCGAACTTGTTGGTCTATTTCAAAACAGGGGGAAAAGAGCAGTAATAAACTCTGGATTGTATACTAGTATAAACAGATTTTATGGCTATACCATCACAGGTTTTTTTTCCGTCTTGAAACAAATTTTATATTGAAATTAGTTTCCGGCATACTTCGTAATTCACCAAAATCATTTTGTATACCCCCGGCATAATCCTGAATGTTTTCAAATTCTTTTCAAATCACTGACATGATTTTGCAAGTAATGTTTTGATTGGTTGAATGAAAGGTCAACTAAACACGAGCTCCAATGGGGTGCTGTTAGATCCACAGGTAATAGTAATTAACCAGTGGAGCTAATTTTAATTAGATTGTAAATAATGGTACATAAACTTTTGTTTTGTTTTAATATAAATTCAAATTGTTTGACACTACTATTAAAAATATGTTTGAGAGATCTCTTTATTAGTAATTTTGAAAAAATATTAAGGACAGGTTTTATGAAATTTCTGAGTTGTATAATCTGTAAAAAAAATTCATTTGTCAAGTTTAAACATAAAAATCAAAATCCAACAGTATTTGAAAAGTCTTAGATGATCAGTAAAAACAATAATTAAAATTTATGAAACGAAAATCAAAATCAAGTTGGGTTTATTTTATGACTCCAAGCTTGAGCCTTTCAAACCTTGGGGTCATGGTACTTATGCATTAGACAGAATAATTTATGAAAATATGTGGTAATACGTTTGTACTAAAGCACATTACCTTGTCGTATTTTTTGCTCTCCTGGTAGCAGACCGCGCGGTTGAAGTAGGCGAGGGCGCATGTGCTGTTTATCATCGCGGCCTTCGTCAAGTCAATCACTGCCAGGTCGTACACACGTATGTGGTATTTCAGTGCTCCTCTGTAATAGATTTAAAACAAAAAGACGTATAGCAGTGGATTAGCAAATGTGTGTTTCGAGGAGTATATATCGTGAGACAAGCAGATTTTTTACAGTCTGAAGTAAGTTCAGTTGAAAGGAAAATTATTATTTTACATAATTCATAAAAATTTACACTGTCATTTACAACCATTTTTTACCTTAAGAGACATAATGGGGATTAATTTCGTTTGACCCCTTTTCCCTTTATATATAGATAAGACTTGCTTATGTGCTGCAAAAATTGCTACAAGCCCCTGTGTTTTAAACTACAGCTAATACATATATATATCATTATTACAACACAGTCTAAAGAGCAAGTGAGAAAATCCATTGCTATCACATAGGCCACAGCTATCTAATAACAGCAATTATTTCTATCTCATAAATAGGACAGCACATACCATAAATATTCATGTACCAGACTGGAGATATTCAGAAAACCCCACTGAGTTCTTGGAGAAAAATGAATTCTATTACCCATAACACCTCAAGCAAAATACCCCACCACTGAGCTGTATTCCACTACCATTGATGGATGGATTATGTAGCATTACTTGTATGTTACCTGTATATAACCTCTACATTACCTGGACATCTCAGCATTACCTGTGTGTTACCTGTACATTACCTGTATTTTACCTGTACACCTGAGCATGTTACAGGTCTGGGCCTAATTTCACGAAATATCATAAGCCGAGTTTTGCATGTAAACATAAATCCACACAATTCTTATTACTATCATATTACAAGAAATATAGTTTTAAGTACACATATTTCAGTTTCTTTTGTCATTAAAATGCTCCATCTTCCGTAATGATGCAATTTTCTGTGTGAAATAGATACCAAACATATGTAAATACATGCCCGGTAGAACTGCTAGTCGCAGATGTAAACTTATGAGATTTAGTGAAATTGTCCCTTGTACAATTACCTGTACACCTGAGTATTACCTGTACACCTGAGTATTACCTGTACACCTGAGTATTAGTATTACCTGTACACCTGAGTATTACCTGTACAAATAAGCTCTGACACTGTTGGGCTGCAGTTTGATGGCCTCGTTACAGTTCAGTATTGCCTTCGTATAATTTCCTTTCAAACCATAGTAACATGCCCTACTGAGGAATATCTGAAATAAAACAGAACACCAACATAAAAAAACCAACGAAAAAAACCCCAACCCCATCAATACTAATTTTATAAATTTCATACAATACTATTACTTTGGAAGACTGTTTACAATAAAAGGTGATGACAAAGAAAAGCAAAACGACTATTTGATGAAAACTGGAGTCTAAACCCAATAAGGTTAAAACTCAGTTTCCTGACTGACACACCATTCAAACAGGATGTTATTATCTATCTCTTGTGTGAGTACATGTCTTGGTGGTTCACAAGACTAGAGAGGGGTTTGTTTCTATGTTTTATACAAACCGAAATCCTACAGACCTGGAATATCTTTGGGTCAATAGCCAGAGCCCTGTTGAAGTCCAGGATGCCCTTGGACTGTTTGAGTTTTATTCGAGTCAGGCCACGCTGGTAGAATGCCTGTAACAAAAATCACATACAAGACAGTTCCAAACACATCGAGACATAAACCAAACACATGCATAGACAAAACCAAACTACTCTGAAACATATCCACCGTTTTTGTTTTTTTGTTTTTTGTTAACAAAAACAAATATTAAAAATAAATATTTTATAGGATATAAACCAATTTCTGGCATCTATTAGTTACAGTATATATATATATAAAAAAAACAAAAAACACCCCCAGAATCTCTAATGTTAAAAGCCCCATTGTACATGTATTATGTTATGTCATATTCATTGATTTTGAAGTATTTTAGTAAACTTCCATAATCTTCTTCATGGTCTTTACCTATTCCACCAAGTTAATTTTGTGTGCTATACAAAGCAAGACTGTATTTATTTCTTAATATCAGATAAACACAGAATAACACTGGGTACATTGTTAGGAAAGAAAAGAAAACTCAGCACATTAAAAAAAAATGTGTCCAACATATGATTTTTCCTTCTGATGACGCAGCAAGAGATCTTTTATATGCACTTTCTCATGGTGCACTGGTTGGGACAAAGTTAAAGTTAAAGTTTATTTTGTTTAACGGCACCACTAGGGCACATTGATTTTTTAATCATCGGCTATTGGATGTCAAACATTTGCTACATTTGTCCATTAGTAGCAAGGGATCTTTTATATGCACCATCCCACAGACAGGAAAGCACATACCACAGGCTTTGATGCACTGGCTGAAATGGAACATAGCCCAATGAGTCCACTGGTGGAAATCGATCCCAGACCGACCACACATTTGGCGAGAGCTTTACCACTTGGCTACACTGACAGAGATCGATCCCAGACTGACCACGCATCTGGCGTGAGCTTTACCACTTGGCTACACTGACAAAGATCGATCCCAGACTGACCACGCATCTGGCGTGAGCTTTACCACTTGGCTACACTGACAGAGATCGATCCCAGACTGACCACGCATCTGGCGAGAGCTTTACCACTTGGCTACACTGACAGAGATCGATCCCAGACTGACCACAGCATCTGGCGAGAGCTTTACCATTGGGCTACATCTCGCCCCTGGTTGGAACAAGACAAAACCCTGAGTCCTCTGAGGGAAATCAATCCAGCAACCAATTACACCAATGAGCTACATCTTGCCCTATATTGTCAGGAGCTGTAAAAAACAAGAAAAAAAAGAAAAAGAATACCTCTGCGTGAACAGGATCATACTTGATGGCCTCATTGAAATTCTCCAGTGCTTCAAAGTATCGTCTCAGTTCTGTGTTACAAATCCCAGACAGGAAGTGAGCCTCGGCTGTCTCTGGAGGCCAAGGGTCCTTCGATCTCCATGGTTTCTATGGCAATTAGTAAAACAAAGTAACTCTGTAATACATCTAGTTTGTCTGCTTTATATATGTTTTACAGAACATATTTGTTAGTAAACTTTTATCACATTAAATATACACAGAATAAATGGAATTATTTTGTCTTATTTATAGTAAGGTACAAAACAATGCAATAAATATTATATCTATTACATTTGCCATTTAACAATCATTAATTTGAAATGTAACTCATTAACTGATCATAAAATGTTATATGATTTCTCACAACAAGTCTTTAAATTGGACGTGTGTCAATACACAATTATTCTTAAGTTTTAACTTGATATGATCCAACAGCTCCTCAATGACATACATGTAAACATATTTTCAGAAAATACTTTCATACAGTTCAGATGTAGATTTTTCTGAAACTTTGTGACAGAACGAAATATAATTAAAATATCCAGTTTAGAGAACGAAAACTAGAAAAGACATCGGTCACAGAAAACAGTCTGTGCCAGGCATGAAAAATTTCAAAGAATTATACTGAATAAATGTTTGAAAATACAAATTTGAAATATAAGAAAACAGAATAAATGGATAATGGAACAAGAATTCTGCGAAATGAAATGTCTCACCTAACACAGATGTTCATCTCAATGCATGTTAAAAATAATAAACAAACAATTAAGAAAAACCCATTTAACTTGTACAGTCAAATCCGCTTAATTTTAAAGTAATAAAAATGATTGATATAGAAAATATTCATCTTGAGGCCACACGATGTGCACACAGAACGTTCAGCTTTGTTCTTTAAAGTTTAAAGTTTGTTTTGTTTAACAACACCTCTAGAGCACATTGATTTATTAATCAATCTGCTATTGGATGCCAATCATTTGGTAATTCTGACTCGTAGTCATCAGGCAAAACCTGCTACGTTTTTTCCTAATGCAGCAAGGTATCTTTAATATGCACTTTCCCATAGACAGGAAAGCACATACCATGGCCTTTGACCAGTGTAGTGCACTAGTTGGAATGAGAAAACCCCCAGTTAGTTGAATGGATCCACCGAGGTAGTTTGATCCTGCAATGCAAGCACCTCAAGTGAGTATTCAGCCAACTGAGCTAAATCCTGCCCCACTTTGTCCTCTGTGCAGTTATATTGTTTCTGGTAAAATATTAAAGATTTGTGGAACCTTTTATGATAAAATTTCTAAACGTTTTTTGTTTTTTTATATGTGTTTATAAAGCTATTAAATTATGCAATATCATTGGTACTGGTTTAATGCTAAAAGGTTCTGTGCAGCAGAATGATATGCAAATAACCAATTTATGCTATAAACCGATATGCAATTAAGTGGATTCGACTGTATTAATATGAAAATTGTAAGTTCTATAAACTAAGTTTCACTAATCTAGGACTTAGTTTGTGAGGAATGAACCTAAAAATTAAAACTTAATATTGAGCTAAATGCTGAAGTATCATAATTAAAAATTTAAATTTTAAAATAAAAAACAAAATGTAACATGCATTGATATGAATATACTATAAACCAAGTTTCATTGGTCCAGAACTTATAGCTTGTGAGAAATGAAGAGAAATGTGAAAATTTAATGTTGAAACTAAAGTTGATGCAGTAGTAATCACCACCATTAGAATAGTAATACTTATATCTTTCATTCCGACTTCGTCAAGGCAAGATTAAAAATGAACGTATAATGGTATAAAAAGAACTGGTCATTTATGCTTGCATGCAAGCAAGATAGCAGAGAACTTGAACACACAAAACAAGTTTATAACTAACAAAGAATCAAAAGTATATAATAATGAAATATAAAAATATTTGTGCAAAACAGATTTAGAAACATACTCCCTGCTCCTTGATCTGTAAATAGCATGTAAGTAAAAACATTAAAAAATCTATTATCAATTAAACCCAGTGAAACCCGTCTAATCCAGATCATCCTGGGGATCTAATATTTATCTGATTTATCCAGCGTTTAGAGGACCATGTTTTAATACATGGAAAGAAAATTCAGGACTATGAAACTTGGCCAGTTTTGACAGGATTCTAGTTTGTTCAGGGTCTGGTTTAGACAGGTTCCACAGTACAATGTTAATTATTCTCATGCATATTAAAGTACGTTTTTCATCTTGCAAGTCTATCCGTCTAGGTAATATTAATTGTTTTAGTCACCTACAAATAAACGAAGATCCCTATAATGTCAAGCAGAAAGTAGATCCAACAATACCTGATACCATTGGATTTGAAGAAACTAAGCAAAAAAAACCAAACAAAAAAAACTACCCATTCTTAAAATTAAAATACTAATCTGCAAAAATTTCTGACAATTCCAAAAATAAACTGTCTCCCATAGGATGGAAGGAAGGAAATGTTTTATTTAACGACATACTCAACACATTTTATTTTCAGTTATATGGCGTCAGACACATGGTTAAGGACCACACAGATATATAGAGAGAGGAAACCCACTGACATCACATCATGGGCTACTCTTTTCGATTAGCAGCAAGGGATCTTTTATATGCACCATCTCACAGACAGGATAGTACATACCATGGCCTTTGTTACACCAGCCGTGGTGCACTGGCTGGAACGAGAAACTGTGCATCAAGAGAGCGCTTTAGCCCTGGGCTACATTCCGCTGCCCCATATGATGGTTTATGAACACTTCTATAACAGAGTTCCATATTCAATATCCATATCACGACGCTAGCTTAAAATCTGACTGCAGACAGTGTTTGTTATTTCTTCATAATGTATAGTTTAGCAATCTGACTGCAGACAGTGTTTGTTATTTCTTCATAATGTATAGTTTAGAAATCTGACTGCAGACAGTGTTTGTTATTTCTTAATAATGTATAGTTTAGCAATCTGACTGCAGACAGTGTTTGTTATTTCTTCATAATGTATAGTTTAGCAATCTGACTGCAGACAGTGTTTGTTATTTCTTAATAATGTATAGTTTAGCAATCTGACTGCAGACAGTGTTTGTTATTTCTTCATAATGTATAGTTTAGCAATCGGACTGCAGACAGTGTTTGTTATTTCTTCATAATGTATAGTTTAGCAATCGGACTGCAGACAGTGTTTGTTATTTCTTCATAATGTATAGTTTAGCAATCGGACTGCAGACAGTGTTTGTTATTTCTTCATAATGTATAGTTTAGCAATCGGACTGCAGACAGTGTTTGTTATTTCTTCATAATGTATAGTTTAGCAATCTGATGTAAGCACATTTTTGCATGCCAATGTTGACGGAGTCATTCCATTTGTACATGTTTAATTCTGTCGAAAAGTCCATCAAATTTAAGGAAGTAACAGACAATCTTTAATAAAAAAATATCTGTTTCTCTGATATCATTATCTTCTGAAAATGTTACGTTTTTCATTTTAATCAATGTTATACCTATAATTATCCAATGATTTAAAAAACAATGAGATATCTCTTCATAGTTTCTGAAGGTAGTTTCCCCAAAACAAACCACAAGAAATAAAGTTACATTTCTCAAAATATTTGAAAATATTTATTAGTGAAAAGGAACTCACAAACAGTTGCAGAGCATGCTGAAAGGTGACAACTGCATCTTTGAACCGTTTGGCTTTCATCTGCGTCTTACCCAGCAACATGTCCAGGGAGCCAGTTGGGTTGGAACGTGCAGCTGACACCAACGCCTCAATAGCCTGAAATCATACAATTATTAGGGAATTGGAGATTTCACAGCAACACCTGAAGGGTTTAGTTATATCATAATGCTTATAAAATCAGATATTTTCAAAATCACCTTCAATAGCCTAAAGTTATACCACAGTGCTTATAAAATCAGATATTTAAAAAAAATAAAACTTTCAGTAACTTGAAAAATGTACAAATTGTTATGAAATCAAATATTTTCACATCATAAGGTTTCATCTGTTTAAAAATATACAACTACTGTGGTAGGCTTTGGTTTTAACCATGCAGCTACACCAGGAAAATATAAAAAAGCAATTCTACTGGGTACAATAGTTATAATAATAAAGAGACAATATAAATTCTACTGGGTACAATAGTTGTAATAATAAAGAGACAATATAAATTCTACTGGGTACAATAGTTGTAATAATAAAGAGACAACATAAATTCTACTGGGTACAATAGTTATAATAATAAAGAGACAATATAAATTCTACTGGGTACAGACCTTGTCATAGTTTTTGAGGAAGGATTGTACAACCGCCTCTTGTTGGGCTGTTGAAAGAGATGTGTCCTGATTTAAGACTGCTGCATGTCTAAAATAACCAAAATATATAATTTAAAAATACAAAACTTGTCAATTTATTTGTAATATAAGACTACTGCATGTCTGGAACAAGAAAATTAATTTTTAAAAAAGAAAAGTATTTGAGAGTTCTTTAATAATACAGTCACCATGGAAAACGTCTCCAGTTTTGAGAGAATTCCGGTTTAGAGAGGGTCCAGTCTTGACCGGTTTCACTGTATTACTAAGCGAAATATGACTCTCTTAAAACATTATAACCTAAAAGCTGCTCATAAGCATTTATGTGATATAAAATGTGTGATGCTGACACAAATTAAATAAAGCATTTATTATTATTATTATTATAGAAATATCAAAGTAAATAATGGCAACTATGTTAAATCATTGCAACTAGTGAACACATATCATTGAGCACCAGCTGTCATGATAAGTGTTCAGACAAGTAAAATAGGCAATAATGGTTCATATATCATTATTAAAACAATATAACACAAAATAAAATTACTATGCACAGTTGTATTACCTATGAAAAAGTGTTTTTTATATTTGTTTGCATTATATTTATTTCAAAAGGCAAATGATTTTAAACTTGACAGTAGTGACCAGGTTTTTGTTATGACCAGCTGCATTATGCCTAAAATATTATTTACATGAACTAAAGTTTTTAAAATGTATTTATTGAATTAGAACAGGGATAACTATGTTGTGTTTGACCATTTGTGGATGTTAATGCTGGTTTTACTGTAAGAAATATCTGTTTTACCATCTCTGCTTTAGATCACCAGTAAGATTCACTTTGTGTCAGTAAAACTAAAATTAACATCGACAAATGATCCAATACATACTTATCACCAGATACCGTTACCTGACACAGAATGCTGCCAAATCCATATTGCCCATTTCCAGAACGAGCTGACCCTGAGGAGCGGAATGAGAGATATTGTGAATTATTTCTCAACAACACAAATAAATAGCATACCCCCATGAGTGGCACTTTTGTGTACTACACTGAAACATACATGTAACATGTATAATAAAGCCTGACTTAGATTAGCACTCTTGTATGATTTGTTACTATTTATCACAAAACAATATTTTAAATTAAAGGAAACCTTTTAACAAAGATTTATATAACTATATAGTAAAAGCTAAAGCACTATTTTAAGTGACTTAAAAATACACATAATTCTACATCATACTACTTACCCTGTACATGTAGAAGTGTGGGATGTCTGGTCGGAGGTGAATCACGCGAGTGAAATCATGCAGGGCTTGCTTCAACTAAAACAAACAAACAAATAAAATCTTAACCACAAAGTTTGCATTGTTTAACAACACCACTAGAGCACATTGATTTATTAATTATCCGTGATGGGATGTCAAACATTTGGTAATTTTGACATACTAGTAATAAAAACAATTAGTCTTAGAAAGGAAACCCACTATATTTTGACATACTAGTAATAAAAACAATTAGTCTTAGAAAGGAAACCCACTATATTTTGACATACTACCCGTAGTAATAAAAACAATTAGTCTTAGAAAGGAAACCCACTATATTTTTCCATTAGTAACAAGAGATCCTTTATATACACCATATCCCACAGACAGGATAGCACATATCATGGCCTTTGATATACCAGTTGTAGAGCACTGGCTGGAATGAGAAATAACACAATGGGCCCACTGACAGGGATCGTTCCCAGACCTCAATGTGCATCAGGCCAGCACTTTACTACTGAGCTACATCTCGCACTCTAATCTTAACCACAGACAGAAAGAGCTGCAAGTTGTTATAATTGTAAACCATACATACTGGGGTAGTTACTGTATAAACTAATTCATCATTTTATATTTTTGTAGCTCATGTTTTACCAAAATGTAGCAATATATTTTACATGTGTGACATTGTCTCTTTTCTAACCACGACTGGTATATTAAAGGCCATGGTATGTGTTATCCTGTCTGTGGGATGATGCATATAAAAGATCCCTTGCTGCTAATCAAAGAGAGTAGTCCATGAAGTGGCGACAGTGTTTCCTCTCTCAATATCTGTGTGGTCCTTAACCATATGTCCGACGCCATATAACCGTAAGTAAAATGTGTTGAGTGCGTCATTAAATAAAACATTTCCTTCCTTCCTTGTCTCTTCTATATATAATCCTGAACATGTTTTTAGTTTGTTAGACTTTTCATTATTTAGAACAGATAATACACTTCAATGTGCTCTTCAATCAACTGGTAGAAAGGTGCTAGAAAGCTCTGCTAAAAAAAACATCTAGCACTCATCACTAGATGGTAATGCTCCCTTTTCACTCTTTAATTGGTCTTAACATTTAGGAAGAAGATGGCCATTGTCTGCAAAAAAATTAATAATTCAATTCTTGTAGCTCACTAAAACTCACTCAAAGAACTGATTTACTTGAGATGAGTGTCAGAAAAATCATCTACAAAAGGAGAAGTGCCAGAAATATTTTTTCTTTCAATCATTCTTATAATTTTAGTATCATTATTATAAAATTCACTGCATTTTACTTTTGATGTCACTCCTTTCAGCTGATATATATTACGCCACTAGAACTAGAAGTTACATATTACGTGATGTCACATACTACCTTTCTTTACAGAATTACATAATCAACAGGGAGCAACGGCCGTCTACCTTCTAAACAATGGGACTGATTAACCAATGAAAGAGGGTGCATTACCATCTAAGGGACGTGTGCTACACATTTTTTCTAATGGATCTTTCTGGCACCGATCTACTAGTTGATTGAACCAGAGACTATTAATCTGACACCAAAACCTGGTGACATGTTCTACTTAAAACCATCAAAAGTTGCTTGGTTCTCGTTAGTCAGAACAGTTAGAAATGAAAGCCACTTAATGTTTGTGTGGTATATGCTGTATGTTTTGAACTTACCTCATGGATCTTGTGGTACGCCAGAACAGTTAGAAATTTACCTGTTTGTGTGGTATATGCTGTATGTGTTGAACTTACCTAATGTTTGTGTGGTATATGCTGTGTGTGTTGATCTTATCTAATGTTTGTGTGGTATATGCTGTATGTGTTGAACTTACCTCATGGATCTTGTGGTACGCCAGAACAGTTAGAAACTTACCTAATGTTTGTGTGGTATACACTGTGTGTGTTGACCTTACTTAATGTTTGTGTGGTATACGCTGTATGTGTTGAACTTACCTAATGGATCTTGTGGTACGCCAGAACAGTTAGAAATTTACCTGTTTGTGTGGTATATGCTGTATGTGTTGAACTTACCTAATGTTTGTGTGGTATATGCTGTGTGTGTTGATCTTATCTAATGTTTGTGTGGTATATGCTGTATGTGTTGAACTTACCTCATGGATCTTGTGGTACACCAGAACAGTTAGAAACTTACCTAATGTTTGTGTGGTATATGCTGTATGTGTTGAACTTACCTCATGGATCTTGTGGTACGCCAGAACAGTTAGAAATTTACCTGTTTGTGTGGTATATGCTGTATGTGTTGAACTTACCTAATGTTTGTGTGGTATATGCTGTGTGTGTTGATCTTATCTAATGTTTGTGTGGTACACGCTGTGTGTGTGTTGACCTTGCTTAATGTTTGTGTGGTATATGCTGTATGTTTTGAACTTACCTCATGGATCTTGTGGTACGCCAGAACAGTTATAAACTTACCTAATGTTTGTGTGGTACACGCTGTGTGTGTTGACCTTACTTAATGTTTGTGTGGTATACGCTGTGTGTGTTGAACTTACCTCATGGATCTTGTGGTACGTCAGAACCGTTAGAAACTTACCTAATGTTTGTGTGGTATATGCTGTATGTGTTGAACTTACCTCATGGATCTTGTGGTACGCCAGAACAGTTAGAAACTTACCTAATGTTTGTGTGGTATACACTGTGTGTGTTGACCTTACTTAATGTTTGTGTGGTATACGCTGTATGTGTTGAACTTACCTAATGGATCTTGTGGTACGCCAGAACAGTTAGAAATTTACCTGTTTGTGTGGTATATGCTGTATGTGTTGAACTTACCTAATGTTTGTGTGGTATATGCTGTGTGTGTTGATCTTATCTAATGTTTGTGGTGCTGTATGTGTTGAACTTACCTCATGGATCTTGTGGTACACCAGAACAGTTAGAAACTTACCTAATGTTTGTGTGGTATATGCTGTATGTGTTGAACTTACCTCATGGATCTTGTGGTACGCCAGAACAGTTTACCTGTTTGTGTGGTAAACTTACCTAATGTTTGTGTGGTATATGCTGTGTGTGTTGATCTTATCTAATGTTTGTGTGGTATACGCTGTGTGTGTTGACCTTACCTAATGTTTGTGTGGTACGTGCTGTATGTGTTGAACTTACCTCATGGATCTTGTGGTACGCCAGAACAGTTATAAACTTACCTAATGTTTGTGTGGTATGTGCTGTATGTGTTGAACTTACCTCATGGATCTTGTGGTACGCCAGAACAGTTAGAAACTTACCTAATGTTTGTGTGGTATACGCTGTATGTGTTGAACTTACCTAATGTTTCTGTGGTACGCCAGAACAGTGTTGAACTTACCTAATGGATTTGTGGTACGCCAGAACAGTTGACCTTACCTGTTTGTGTGGTATACGCTGTATGTGTTGAACTTACCTAATGGATCTTGTGGTACGCCAGAATAGTTAGAAATTTACCTGTTTGTGTGGTATATGCTGTATGTGTTGAACTTACCTAATGTTTGTGTGGTATATGCTGTGTGTGTTGATCTTATTTAATGTTTGTGTGGTACACGCTGTGTGTGTGTTGACCTTGCTTAATGTTTGTGTGGTATATGCTGTATGTGTTGAACTTACCTCATGGATCTTGTGGTACGCCAGAACAGTTATAAACTTACCTAATGTTTGTGTGGTACACGCTGTGTGTGTTGACCTTACTTAATGTTTGTGTGGTATACGCTGTATGTGTTGAACTTACCTCATGGATCTTGTGGTACGTCAGAACAGTTAGAAACTTACCTAATGTTTGTGTGGTATACGCTGTGTGTGCTGAACTTACCTAATGTTTGTGTGCTATATGCTGTATGTGTTGAACTTACCTCATGGATCTTGTGGTACGCCAGAACAGTTAGAAACTTACCTAATGTTTGTGTGGTATACGCTGTGTGTGTTGACCTTACTTAATGTTTGTGTGGTATACGCTGTATGTGTTGAACTTACTGCATGGATCTTGTGGTACGCCAGAACAGTTAGAAATTTACCTGTTTGTGTGGTATATGCTGTATGTGTTGAACTTACCTAATGTTTGTGTGGTATATGCTGTGTGTGTTGATCTTACCTAATGTTTGTGTGGTATATGCTGTATGTGTTGAACTTACCTCATGGATCTTGTGGTACGCCAGAACAGTTAGAAACTTACCTAATATTTGTGTGGTACACGCTGTGTGTGTGTTGACCTTGCTTAATGTTTGTGTGGTATATGCTGTATGTGTTGAACTTACCTCATGGATCTTGTGGTACGCCAGAACAGTTATAAACTTACCTAATGTTTGTGTGGTACACGCTGTGTGTGTTGACCTTACTTAATGTTTGTGTGGTATATGCTGTATGTGTTGAACTTACCTCATGGATCTTGTGGTACGCCAGAACAGTTAGAAACTTACCTAATGTTTGTGTGGTATACGCTGTGTGTGTTGACCTTACCTAATGTTTGTGTGGTATACGCTGTATGTGTTGAACTTACCTCATGGATCTTGTGGTATGCCAGAACAGTTAGAAACTTACCTAATGTTTGTGTGGTACATGCTGTATGTGTTGACCTTACTTAATGTTTGTGTGGTATATGCTGTATGTGTTGACCATACCTAATGTTTATGTGGTATATACTGTATGTGTTGACCATACCTAATGTTTGTGTGGTATATGCTGTATGTGTTGACCGTACCTAATGTTTGTGTGGTATACGCTGTATGTGTTTAACTTACCTCATGGATCTTGTGATATGCCTCAGCTCGGCACACATACGCTCTCACGTATGTTGGCGCAATCTTGATGGCAGAACCAAATCTCTTTATAGCCCTGTTAATAAAAGTTAAAAGTTTGTTTTGTTTAAAAACACCATTAGAGCACATTGATTTATTAATCATTGGCTACTGGATGTAAACAAATTGGTAATTTTGACATATAGTTTTAGAGATGAAACCCACTATATTTTTTCATTAGTAGCAACGGATCTTTTATAAAAAACAATCCCACAGACATGGTAGCACATACCACAGCCTTTGATATACCAGTCATGGTGCATTGGCTGGAATGAGAAATAACTTAATGGGCCCACTAACAGGGGATCAATCCTATACTGATTGCACATCAGACGAGTGCTTTACCACTGGGCTACATCCCGCCCCTGTTAATAAACAAGTGCCAATAACTTATTGGAAAACATTTCCAACATAAATTTATAAATATCAACTAAATCATGGCCAAAAGATCCCATACCATCTACCCACAGTTCAGGCTATTGTTGACTACTTGCAAAATGATTAAGAGGCAATACATACTACATTTACTACATAACGAAAGTGGCTATAAAATAATCAAAGACAACCATGACATCTATATTTAGCAAAATACAAAATATGTCAGTTTTGTTTTGAGACTAGCCTATATCTCTTTAATAACCTACATTGTGGTGGGTCAAATTAATGAACATTTCAGTTTTAGTCAGGCACATAATTCAGCTCACATCATGGCATGGAAATTCACAGGGTCAGTATAGGGTCCGAACAGCACCTAGGGGAAACACTGCTACCTACAACAAAACTAAAGTGAAACACTGCCTGTGATAGTTCTGAGACTAGGTGAAATGTTACCTGTGGTAGTTCTGAGACTAGGTGAAATGTTACCTGTGGTAGTTCTGAGACTAGGTGAAATGTTACCTGTGGTAGTTCTGAGACTAGGTGAAATGTTACCCGTAGAAGTCTGGGACTAGGTGGAATGTTACCTGTGGTAGTCTGGGACTAGGTGAAATGTTACCTGTGGTAGTTCTGGGACTAGGTGAAATGTTACCTGTGGTAGTTCTGAGACTAGGTGAAAGGTTACCTGTGGTAGTTCTGAGACTAGGTGAAATGTTACCTGTCGTAGTCTGGGACTAGGTGAAATGTTACCTGTGGTAGTTCTGAGACTAGGTGAAATGTTACCTGTGGTAGTTCTGAGACTAGGTGAAATGTTACCTGTGGTAGTTTTGAGACTAGGTGAAATGTTACCTGTAGTAGTTATGGGACTAGGTGAAATGTTACCTGTGGTAGTTCTGAGACTAGGTAAAATGTTACCTGTCGTAGTCTGGGACTAGGTGAAATGTTGCCTGTGGTAGTTCTGGGACTAGGTGAAATGTTACCTGTGGTAGTTCTGGGACTAGGTGGAATGTTACCGTTGGTGTTTCTGGGACTAAGTGAAATGTTACCTGTGGTAGTTCTGAGACTAGGTGAAATGTTACCTGTGGTAGTTCTGGGACTAGGTGGAATGTTACCGTTGGTGTTTCTGGGACTAAGTGAAATGTTACCTGTGGTAGTTCTGGGACTAGGTGGAATGTTACCTGTGGTAGTTCTGAGACTAGGTGAAATGTTACCTGTGGTAGTTCTGGGACTAGGTGGAATGTTACCGTTGGTGTTTCTGGGACTAAGTGAAATGTTACCTGTGGTAGTTCTGGGACTAGGTGGAATGTTACCTGTGGTAGTTCTGAGACTAGGTGAAATGTTGCCTGTGGTAGTTCTGGGACTAGGTGGAATGTTACCGTTGGTGTTTCTGGGACTAAGTGAAATGTTACCTGTGGTAGTTCTGGTATTTCTTCATGTAGATAAGCCCCAGGTTGACATGGGCACAGGCGACATCCTTGTTCAGTTTGAGGACACTCTCGAAGTCACAAATAGCATCCGTAGCCCTACGAACAGCAGATAAAGTGATACTTGTACAGCAGATGTAAACTTTTAGTTTACAACAAGTTTGACCACATATAGATAACAACAGTTTAGTGACGAAGGGCATCGGCTTTATCCTGCGCAGGTAAAAAACGGGAACTGCTGAGCAGAATTCAAATTAATCTTGAGCATGATAAAGCTGATAACCTATGCCATTAACCTGATATCGTTTTAATCCTGCAACTTAAGATGAAGAGAAAATCAGCTTTATTCCTGACTCAGTATACTCCAACTAAACAGGCAAGCTTTTTGCAGTATGACTTAATTGTTGTAAGATATTTACTGTGTCCAAAAATTGTTTTTAAACTTATAATTCCTAAATAAGTATGTAATTTGGGTTATATTTACAACACAAGATCTTATTTCCACATACTGTTTTGAAATTAATGATGTAAAGTAGATACAACTGACAAAACCAGTCAAAGCAAACAAGTCAAGTCAGACAGGTCACTTGACAAGAAATAAACTGCTAGATGCTTTGCTTTAAACAGTTGCTACAATTGGTTAATACAAACAGTGGTTGCAGGGTAAGTAAAAACAAGCATTCTGAGAGTACTGCTGAAGCAATACTTGTCCCCTACCGGGCCCAACACATTTTCTTATCTCCATAGGACCATAGGATGGGTTGATGGATGGATGGATGGATGGATTGGATTGGATTGGATGGATGGATGGATGGATGGATGGATGGATTGGATGGATTGGATGGATTGGATGGATGGATGGATGGATGGATGGATTGATTGGATGGATGCCAGGATGGATGGATGGATTGGATGGATGGAAGGATGGATGGATGGATGGATGGATGAATGGATGGATGGATTGGATGGATGGATGGATGGATGGATGGATGGAAGGATGGATTGGATGGATTGGATGGATGGATGGATGGATGGATGGATGCCAGGATGGATGGATGGATGCCAGGATGGATGGATGGATTGATTGGATGGATGCCAGGATGGATGGATGGATTGGATGGATGCCAGGATGGATGGATGGATGGATGGATGGATGAATGGATGGATGGATTGGATGGATGGATGGATGGATGGATGGATGGAAGGATGGATTGGATGGATTGGATGGATGGATGGATGGATGGATGGATGCCAGGATGGATGGATGGATGCCAGGATGGATGGATGGATGGATGAATGGATGGATGGATGGAAGGAAGGAAGGACAGACAGATGAATAGACAGATGAAGATGAAACCTATAGTCCCCTCCAGTTTAACTGCTATAGGTTTAACACAGAACACCACTAACTGGTCCATGGCGTCGTACAGGATTCCGCGGTGCAGGTAGGACATGATGTTTTCATCAGTGTCGTTGATCATCAGAGATATACTGTAGTCCATCAGAGATCGGTTAGGATGAGACCTGAAACACGGGACCAGGAGACAGGAACAAAATAACAAACAACTTCACATTGACAGACTCAGATTTCACAGAAATAACTAATTGTACTCTTCCCGATGTTGTCATTGTTGGACACAGCAATTCAGAGCTGTTCAAGAATTGGTTACATGTGTGTGTGGTGTGTGGGTGTGGGGGCTGGGATGGGTGTTGGATGGGGAGGGGGTCGATAAATCTTTCATATAATTAATTATTACCCACAAAAAAAAGATTACATTTAAACTAAGTATGTATAGAAAAACAAATACAGCATATCACAAGCATTAAACAAATAATATGGTGCCCATCAGACCCCCTCCAGCCCTTAAAAAGAGTTTAAGTATTTAACCAGCCTATGATGTCATTCACTATTTACCTGTATTTGTATAACAATATACAGTAAAATCCCTTGAAACCAGACACCAATGGGACCAAGTGAAAACTCCATTTTAAGGGGTATTCTGATTAGAGAGGTTTAAAAAAAGGACCCTGAAAAACATCCAGTTGTGAAAAAATTCTGATTTACAGAGAATCCAAGTTTGAGAGGTTTTACTGGCAAAATTATTTCATATATATTTTGTAGCAGACACTAGCATTTTGAAGAATTTGTCCACCCAAAGTTAGATCCGAAATTGTGAAGCATTAAGCAATGGAACCAGTGTGCTCGGATGTATAAACTTGGCATAAGACTTGCATTAGTATAAGACGTACTTGCGGAGGATGCATGCACGGTAGTAGTAAGCCTCCCAGCTGTTGGGGTCGAAGTGAATGGCGGCTGCCAGGTCCTCAATGGCCAGTTTCCACTGCTGCTGCTTAGCATATGCCCGGCCCCGATAGAGTCGCGCCACGGCGCTATCCGGCTCAACTCGCAACATGTCCGTGAAGTCGTTGATGGCGTTGTACCAGATACTGTGGAGGTTAAAAAAAAAATGCTTCGATAGAACCTGGTAAAATTAAAAATAAATGTGTGGACCATGCTTATAAATTTTTTAGTTTAGACTCAACCTTTAATGATGTCACACGCATTCAATTTGTATGGCATAGCCGTGACATTAAAGTCTCAGATTTTATTAGTGTCTTGAGTCCAGACTCTAAAAATTTATAAGCATGGGGTCTGACATATGTTTGGTTATTCATAAAAGAGCCAAACAATACTCTTAGGTTAAAACAAGGAAAAATATAAACTCCATAGATATTGAGGTATGTCAAATACATTTTTAAAAGCAAAGAAAACATTACTTGATCCACCATTTTTCCACCATGTATACAGTTCCTGTCTGTTTTAATTATTTAGTACGTACTGCTATTATAAGCTAGTAGTTAGTCAATGAATCAGGTTTGGCTGAAGTCAGATATATTATTCTATCATAATAAAATTCAATGTCCTTTTAACAGATATGGAATTAAACTGACGGCTATGATATTTAACATTTAATGGTTACCCCAATTTGTTTCTCCCTCTCTAACCACTAACAAAGTATCCTCAACAGGAAGCCCATAAGGATGAAAATCCAAGTACATAAAATGAGAATGGGGCAACGTACTGGTTTTTGAAGTAGTAGAGTCCACGCTTCAAGATGGCGTCAGTCCGAGCTGGCAGTATTTTGGAGGCGATGCTGTAATCTTCCATGGCCAGCAACATGTCGCCTCGCTGTTGGGTGAAGAACAGGAAAGAAAGTTATCATCAGTTATTGGATGTCGAACAGTTGGTCATTTTTGACATATAGTCTTAGAGAGGAAAACCGCTACATTTTTCCATTAGTAGCAAGCAGCGCTCAATTTTTACGGTCATCCGGTCGTCTGTGACGACCTAATATTCAGTCGGGCAACTTAATTCTATGATACTAGTTGCCCGTCGGATGACTGACTTTTTTTTTTAACACCAAATGGCGAGTTATGTTGCATAATAATGTGCAGTTTCTTTGCCCACAATCGCTTTTAAACTGTCGTTATCTAAACTTTAAAGTGTCAGTCAATCAGTCGAAATCACATGGGTTTGTTTGGCACTTGGAACTCCTCGGCCAATTCTGTGAGACATCGGGAAAAATCGTAATTGGCTGAAGTATTCCGAATAGTAAACATTCCAGTGCATTTGATTGGAAAATAGCTGGTGTGTCGCCAAATCACAAAAATCTTAAGCAATTAGGCCCTATGTGTAGAGGCACTGATTTTCCGTTTCAGATTTTTCCCTTTTACGTTTCATAATGTTACAAATTCCGGTTTTTTCCGTTTCAGTATTAAACAAATTCTGTTTTTGTTTCTCACTCACTCACACACACACACACACACACACACACACCGCAATTAATTGCTGGTATAAAATAAATAAATATGCAATGAGCCAGAACATGTCAGTAGTTTGTATTTATTTTTGGTTTAAATTTAAACACGAATACGCCATGACACAGACTTCAAACATTTTCGGTTTTCTTTACGATATGATTGGGAAAATAATTACAAACGATCACACTATAAACCACTTCTCTTGTATAATTTATTTTGAACAAAGCCTGGCATACAATATGCAATTACTGCATTCCTTTGTGAGATCGGAAATATGTCAATGCTGCAAATGTTAAAAATTAATAAGCAAACATAACATATCTTTCACTTGAGTAAATATCGGACAATTTTAGCTCACAATGTTCGGTTTTTCCCGTTAAATCGCCAGGAATAAGCAAAGAAAACACGACTGGTAAAACATCTAGATACTCTACATTAAACATTTGGTGTAACATACAAAGGTACTAGTGTCGTAGCGTAGCACAGGCAGCTGGCGGTGTCCATTGTTTCTAGTTCGAAAAATAAATTTTAATTAATCAAATGCGCTATTTAAAGTTAAATAATGTTTGGGAAAAAAATTGGGAATTCCGTTTCAGATAGGTATTTCTGCGATTCCGCGATCGCAGAAAATCAGTGCCTCTATATGTGTACATATGTATAACTACAAAAAAATTTAAAACATTATTAAAAAGTAATGTATTTTATTGTCAGACAGTACATATTACATTTTACATTGACAACATATTAATTCCAAACCTGTTGGTTGCTGTTTTATTGGAATATAAATATAACTAGTTTCAAAACACGGAGGGGCAACCTCAATGTGAACCCATACTTGCCCTCCTTAAAATTGAGCACTGGCAAGGGATCTTTTATATGCACCATTCCACAGACTGGATAGCACATACCATGGCCTTTGGTATACCAGTTGTGGTGCACTGGCTAAAGCGAGAACAGGAATGATGCACACTTCATAAACAGACAATTCAGTGTTTTTACCAGAAAGAAATGTTTGGGTATGGTGCTATGGAATTGAATGCAACCACAGTCAACAAGGGGTATGGGGGGCCCTCCCCCTGAAAGAAAATGAGTTAAATTTAGGGTTAGGGTTAAGAAAATCATACAGTAATGATAAGAGTAATTAATTTTGTCAAAAAGTTAATTTAAGAAAATAATATCTGCCAAAACATTATGGTATGGCGCCGTACCCGTTTTACCCTCTAGCAGAAACCATGACAGTATTTTCAAATTCACAGATCTTATTTGAAACATTCCATGAATTGTTGGACCAACAAGTTTGAAGATTATTTTAAATAATAAATATGTTAGATTGATTGCATACCTTTGTTATGTCAAACATTCTATTTGATTATGAACTGTCGGACCAAAATGTTTGAACATTATTTTAAAGAATAAATCATATTGTGCAAAGATCATTTAACATAATGTATAACAGTTACATAGTTGATTCAGTGAGTGAAGCATTCATTGATTGATGGTCATAAAGATTTTTGATATTTTTTTTCAGAAGGTTACTCATATGTTGATAGTTTTATTTTTCATAAAATATACCTACGACTTAAGTGATATTCAGAGTAGGTTAGCTATTCAGAAAAGATTGCACATTCCACCTGCAGTGGGTAGACATTTAAACAGGGGAGGGTGCACATTCCACCTGCAGTGGGTAGACATTTAAACAGGGGAGGGTGCACATTCCACCTGCAGTGGGTAGACATTTAAACAGGGGAGGGTGCACGTTCCACCTGGAGTGGGTAGATATTTAAACAGGGGAGGGTGCACATTCCACCTGCAGTGGGTAGACATTTAAACAGGGGAGGGTGCACGTTCCACCTGGAGTGGGTAGATATTTAAACAGGGGAGGGTGCACATTCCACCTGCAGTGGGTAGACATTTAAACAGGGGAGGGTGCACATTCCACCTGGAGTGGGTAGATATTTAAACAGGGGAGGGTGCACATTCCACCTGCAGTGGGTAGACATTTAAACAGGGGAGGGTGCACGTTCCACCTGGAGTGGGTAGATATTTAAACAGGGGAGGGTGCACATTCACTCTGGAGTGGGTAGACATTTAAACAGGGGAGGGTGCACGTTCCACCTGCAGTGGGTAGACATTTAAACAGGGGAGGGTGCACATTCCACCTGGAGTGGGTAGATATTTAAACAGGGGAGAGTGCACGTTCCACCTGCAGTGGGTAGATATTTAAACAGGGGAGGGTGCACATTCACTCTGGAGTGGGTAGATATTTAAACAGGGGAGGGTGCACGTTCCACCTGCAGTGGGTAGACATTTAAACAGGGGAGGGTGCACATTCCACCTGGAGTGGGTAGATATTTAAACAGGGGAGAGTGCACGTTCCACCTGCAGTGGGTAGATATTTAAACAGGGGAGGGTGCACATTCACTCTGGAGTGGGTAGATATTTAAACAGGGGAGAGTGCACGTTCCACCTGCAGTGGGTAGATATTTAAACAGGGGAGGGTGCACATTCACTCTGGAGTGGGTAGACATTTAAACAGGGGAGAGTGCACGTTCCACCTGCAGTGGGTAGATATTTAAACAGGGGAGGGTGCACATTCACTCTGGAGAGGGTAGATATTTAAACAGGGGAGAGTGCACGTTCCACCTGGAGTGGGTAGATATTTAAACAGGGGAGGGTGCACATTCACTCTGGAGTGGGTAGACATTTAAACAGGGGAGAGTGCACGTTCCACCTGCAGTGGGTAGATATTTAAACAGGGGAGGGTGCACATTCACTCTGGAGAGGGTAGATATTTAAACAGGGGAGAGTGCACGTTCCACCTGGAGTGGGTAGATATTTAAACAGGGGAGGGTGCACATTCACTCTGGAGTGGGTAGATATTTAAACAGGGGAGGGTGCACATTCACTCTGGAGTGGGTAGATATTTAAACAGGGGAGAGTGCACGTTCCACCTGGAGTGGGTAGATATTTAAACAGGGGAGGGTGCACATTCACTCTGGAGAGGGTAGATATTTAAACAGGGGAGGGTGCACATTCACTCTAGAGGGGGTAGATATTCAAACAGGGGAGGGTGCACATTTCAACTGGAGTGGGCAAACATTCAAACAAGGGAGGGTGCACATTCCAACTGAAGTGGGCAAACATTCAAACAAGGGAGGGTGCACATTCCAACTGAAGTGGGTAGATATTCAAACTGGGGAGCAGCCCTCTACATTACATCCGATTTGGTCACATAAGCGACCATTTTTTTCATTTGGTGACTAAAACATTTCATACTCTCTGTATAAAAATATAAGTAGACGCCATCTGGTTCCTAGATGGAAAAGTTAATGTAGAGGGTTGAGGAGTGTGCACATTTCAACTGGAGTGGGTATACGTTCAAACAGGGGAGGGTGGACATTCAAACTGGAGAAGGTAGACATTCAAACAGGAGAGGATATACACTAAAACTGGAGTGGGTATACGTTCAAACAGGGGAGGGTGGACATTCAAACTGGAGAAGGTAGACATTCAAACAGGAGAGGATATACACTAAAACTGGAGTGGGTAGCTATTCAAACAGGTTAGGGTGCAAATTCAAACTGGAGTGGGTAGATATTCAGACAGAGGAAGGTGCACATTCAAATTGGAGTGGGTAGATGTTCAAACTGGGAAGGGTGAACATTCAAACAGGAGAGGGTACACACTAAAACTGGAGTGGGGAGAAGTTCAAACTGTTGAAAGTTGACATCTTTGCCATATTAAATTGTACCTTTTCATACATCTGAGCTCTGCGGAAGAATGCCTCATGGTCCTGGGGGTTGACTTTGATTGCCTGAGTGTAGTTTATGATAGCCATAGTTATGTCGTCAACCTTCTGAAACATCTCAGCCCTGTCCACAAACAAACAGGTTAAAAACACCTCACAAACTTGATGGCTCTTTCTTTTAGAGAAAAGTACAGGACTAACCCGTTTTTGAGAGTTCACCATTCAAGAGCATACCTGACATTAACACTGTGATTGTAAAACTGTAATTTATTAATACAGTATCACAAACTTCAAAAATTAAATATCTTATAATACTACCAACACTGTGAATATTAAACTGGTTGATTTTGGGTATGAAATAGATTACATTTTAAACACTACTTTGATTCTATTTTCAATAATACTTACTAGGATGACTTACATCAATATCAAAATTATATGTTTTCAGTAATAGGTACTAGCATACCTAATACGCCAATTGTGAACTTTAAACTCCTTAATACAATACTGAAAAAACCCTGGTATATTTTGGGTATGGCATACATTTTCCTGAAGATTCTAGTAACTGGCCTACTCACAAGGATCTGTACGCCCCAGCGTGGCTCTTGTTTTTCTTGACGATGAAGTTGAGGTCATCCATGGCCGCCTGTTGTTTGCCCTGCAGGATGTACAGGAGATGGCGGTGCCAGTATGCGTCAAGCAACAGCGGTTCCATGTCGATAGCTCTACACACAGAAACAAAAACACAGACTGATAGAGGTAGAAGAAATAAAAGACAGTTCCATGGCGATAGCTCTACACACAAAAACAACAAATGACACAAAACAACTGACATTGATAAAGGTAAAAAAAACAAAAAACACAGTTCCATGTCGATAGTTCTAAACACAAAAATAATATTTAAAAAAAATTAAGTTGTTTTGTTGTTTAATGACACCACTAGAGCACATTGCTTGATTAATCATCAGCTATTGGATGTGAAACATTTGGTAATTTTGACATTTAATCTTAAGAGAGGAAACCCGCTACATTTTTTTCATTAGTAGCATGGAATCTTTTATTTGTACAATCCCACAGGAAGGATAGCACATACCACGGCCTTTGATATATCAGTCATGGTGCACTGGCTGGAACGTGGTGCACTAGCTGAAACGTGAAATAACTCAATGGGCCCACCGACAAGAATCGATCCAGAACTGCACAAAAATAACAACTCAGACTGATAGAGGTAAAAAAAACCCACTGTTCCATGTCGATAGCTCAACACATAGAAACAACATCTTGGACTGATAGAGGTAAAAAACAAACATTTAAAAACACTGTTCCATGTCGATAGCTCAACACATAGAAACAACATCTTGGACTGATAGAGGTAAAAAACAAACATTTAAAAACACTGTTCCATGTCGATAGCTCAACACATAGAAACAACATCTTGGACTGATAGAGGTGAAAAACAAACATTTAAAAACACTGTTCCATGTCGATAGCTCAACACATAGAAACAACATCTTGGACTGATAGAGGTAAAAAACAAACATTTAAAAACACTGTTCCATGTCGATAGCTCAACACATAGAAACAACATCTTGGACTGATAGAGGTAAAAAACAAACATTTAAAAACACTGTTCCATGTCGATAGCTCAACACATAGAAACAACATCTTGGACTGATAGAGGTGAAAAACAAACATTTAAAAACACTGTTCCATGTCGATAGCTCAACACATAGAAACAACATCTTGGACTGATAGAGGTAAAAAACAAACATTTAAAAACACTGTTCCATGTCGATAGCTCAACACATAGAAACAACATCTTGGACTGATAGAGGTAAAAAACAAACATTTAAAAACACTGTTCCATGTCGATAGCTCAACACATAGAAACAACATCTTGGACTGATAGAGGTAAAAAACAAACATTTAAAAACACTGTTCCATGTCGATAGCTCAACACATAGAAACAACATCTTGGACTGATAGAGGTAAAAAACAAACATTTAAAAACACTGTTCCATGTCGATAGCTCAACACATAGAAACAACATCTTGGACTGATAGAGGTAAAAAACAAACATTTAAAAACACTGTTCCATGTCGATAGCTCAACACATAGAAACAACATCTTGGACTGATAGAGGTAAAAAACAAACATTTAAAAACACTGACCCTACTTACAGGTGACAGCTTTGATATCCTTAACAAACAAGCAGAAACAAATGCGAGACTTATAGGCCTTCTTATGAAGTATAGGATTCTACATAACAGTAAAAAGAATATTTATCATCGATATACATGAGCACTATAGCAGGGAAATACAGAATGTTTTGTTTTTGTTTTACCTGTTCAAATCTTCCAAAGCTTTCTTTACTTCTCCAACCTGAAATACAAAAATTAGAAACCATTTTCAAACATGTTAGCTCAAGTCTCAGTTTGTTGTAGCAGGACATTTTGTTATAAAAAAAAGAAGTTAATTTATACATAATACTGGGCTTAACAGAGGACGATAGTGGTCATAACTCTTTTAAAACAATACACTGAATATTCCTTTTTATAATTCAACATTACCATATTTCAACATTAAAAATATGTTCAACATACTAGGTTTAAATTAGCAAATTATTAATTTGCAACAAAATGTTTTGCACAAACATATGAACATAGTAAAATATTTTCCAGCAAATAATTAATCACTGCTGCTAGATTATTAATGAAAACAAGCATACGAGAGTACTACTAAAGCAATACATGTCCCCAACAATTTTCTTAACCCTTAAATTCAAGGGTCATAACTCTATGAAAATTCAGTAAATCGTCATGAAAGTTAGTCGATCTGAAATAGTACACGATAAAGCTATATACAAAATTTCAGCTCAATATCTTGACATTGAAAAAACAGTGTGCACATTTTTGTTTTATATCTTCTAAGTTCAAGGTCCATAACTCTGTCAAAAAAATTGGTAAATTGATGTTAAAGTAAAACTTGATCTGTAACAAAACAAGATAAACCTATATACAAAATTTCAGCTCAATATCTTGAGACATTGAGAAAAAAAAGAAAAAAAGAGTCCGGAAAACAAACTGTTATATCTTCTAAGTTCAAGGGCCATAGCTCTGTTAAAAAAAGAGTGTAAATCGCCATGAAAGTCTAACTTGATCTGTAACAGTATTGTCCAAATAAAATATGGAAAACTATGTGGGACAGACAGACAGACAGAAGGATGGAAATGAAACCTATAGTCCCCTCTGGTTGGACTGGCAGGGGATTGATAATACAGTTAAAGAGGGAGCTGAGGTTATAAAATTAGTCTGAAGCAGCTAATAAGAACAAAGTACGGCAGACTTAGTGAAAATATCTCTACCTTTCTGTAGAGACCTCCTCTCCTACAGAAGTCAAAGGCCAGCGGTTCTTTAGCAAGCTCTATCTGTCTAGTCAACTTGTCAATCTCATCTCGCAGAATCTGTGACAGACATGTAAACAGATATTCACTGCTAAAATAGTTGAATATAATTATCATCTAAACGTAACATAGAAATCACAAGGAAATGCCTTCTTGTACTCAAGCAGATCACAATATTTATGAATGTTGCAAATATATAATTATATGAACAGAGATGTAAAAAAAAAGAAAAGCAAAACAAGCAGGGTGGTTAAAATACATACAAATGAAGAAATAGTATAATTATTATAAATTTAACTCTCAACCTCGAAATTAATAAAAACTGCAACACATTTATTGTGTTCCTTGATACATAATATACTTTTTTTTTTACAGCCAGTCCATAAATAAATCTCTTTATGATGAGAACAATTAAGGTTAATGCATTCTGTTACATACTTCTAATATCTCTGCATTTTCCTCTGTGTCGGGAATAGGTTCAAGACTATCGATGTCATCCACCAATAAGCTGTTGATAGAATCTTTCCTGCAGTACAATACAATAACGTTACAACACAGTGTTTGTCTATCAGACTGCAGTAAGTCACATATCAACCACTAACGTTACAACACAGTGTTTGTCTATCAGACTGCAGTAAGTCACATATCAACCACTAACGTTACAACACAGTGTTTGTCTATCAGACTGCAGTAAGTCACATATCAACCACTAACGTTACAACACAGTGTTTGTCTATCAGACTGCAGTAAGTCACATATCAACCACTAACGTTACAACACAGTGTTTGTCTATCAGACTGCAGTAAGTCACATATCAACCACTAACGTTACAACACAGTGTTTGTCTATCAGACTGCAGTAAGTCACATATCAACCACTAACGTTACAACACAGTGTTTGTCTATCAGACTGCAGTAAGTCACATATCAACCACTAACGTTACAACACAGTGTTTGTCTATCAGACTGCAGTAAGTCACATATCAACCACTAACTTTACAACACAGTGTTTGTCTATCACACTGCTGTAAGTCACATATCAACCACTAACGTTACAACACAGTGTTTGTCTATCAAACTGCAGTATGTCACATATCAACCACTAACGTTACAACACAGTGTTTGTCTATCAAACTGCAGTAAGTCACATATCAACCACTAACGATACAACACAGTGTTTGTCTATCAATGATGGATGGATGGATGGATGGATGGATGGATGAATGGATGATAGAGCTGCAACGAAAACACCAAAGTGGTGAATATGATATGTATCACGAATAGGGGTCTTGAATATGAATAAATATTCACGAATACCAATAATTACAGGGAATCTACCAATACTGTACTACTGACATGCTGAATGAAGCAACCCACCAGTGGACATAAGTTAAAAATAGCATTTAAATAGTAGGATGTGTTAAAAATTAAATAATTAAATGTCAGTTATAAAAACAAAATTATAATAAAAAGAAAATTAACAAAACACAAAAACAAAACAAGCATGTCAACACCGTCTAGAAGAAAAAGAGGCTCTTTAGGCAGTGACCACATCTCCTGCTGTGCTGAACAGCCTCTCCAAAACAGAAATAAAATAAATTTGTGAACATTTCACTATCAATAAAATCATGGAAACATGCATAAATATAGAGATGCGTGGATGTTTGTGGATGGTGTTGTTTTTCCTTCATTTCTTTTTTTTCCAAATAAGAAATTGAGAGCTGGTACTTTTTCCAAATATTAAACAAATATATTCAGTTCTTTGGGTACACAATAATGTATACGTATCAAAGGTAGCCTGTATTCGGTGCATCGAGTACATGAGTGAATCATTGCAACTCTAATGGATGGATGGATGGATGGATGGATGGATAGATGGATGGCTGATTGATAGATGATGGATAAAACTGGGTGGAAGGATGGAGGAATGGATGGAGGAATGGATGGATGGATGGATGGATGGATGAATGGATGGATAGATGGATGGATGGGTGATTCGGTAGTTTTGGGTGGGTGGATTGATGGGATGCATGGATGGATAAAAGATGGGTAATTGGGTGAATGAATGGATTGATGGATGGACAGACATGTTAATAAATGGATGGATGGATGGATGGATGAACAGATGGGTAAATGGATTGGTTGGCAGCTGTGGCAGGGCAGGGCATAATATAACATAAAACATACTTTTTGCTCGACTTATCATCTGCGACATTAACGGATGATGTGTCTTGATACGACTCTGTCATTTCGTAATCGTCCTCATCCTCGGATGACGATGGTGTCGGGGGGTACACCTGGTCAAACCATGTGTTCCAGATGCCCCGCACCCACTCACGTTCATCCTCAGATTTCCTGAAACAAGACAACAGCAATACAAACCGTCACTTATTAGCCTGTCCGACATTGTTCTGTCAGACCTATCACTCAAATTGAGATCAGTTTTAACAGCAGGTTTGACTTATTACACTGTCTGACATTGTTCTCTGTGAATCCTACCACTCAAATTGAGATCAGTTTTAACGACATATTTGACTTATTACACTGTCTCACATTGTTCTCTGTGAATCATATCACTCAAATTGAGATCAGTTTTAACAACATATTTGACTTATTACACTGTCTCACATTGTTCTCTGTGAATCCTATCACTCAAATTGAGATCAGTTTTAACAACATATTTGACTTATTACACTGTCTTACATTGTTCTATGTGAATCCTACCACTCAAATTGAGATCAGTTTGACACTGTTCGACATTGTTCTGTCAGTCCTACTACTCAAAGTGAGATCAGTTTTAACAGCAGGTTTGACTTATCACACTGTCAGATATTGTTCTGTCAGTCCTACCTCTCAAACAGAGATTAGTTTTAGCAGGAGATTCGTAGAAGACTTCAAATACTAACTATAGAATGTGCAATACTTCTGGGTTCAACAGGCTTAATGCTTATAAAAATTAAAAATTAAAAAGTCTGGACTCAAGCTTGCACAAAATCTGCAGACCTGAACACTACAATAAACCCAAACAAACAACAGACGCAGTCCTGACTTCATTCAAGTCCGGAGCCACTCTTATAAACATTTTAAAATCTAGACACAAAACTCTAATAATCTGAGACTTAACGTCTTGACAGGGTCATACAAACTGTATGCATGTGATGTTATTACAGATTTGAATCTGGACTCTATAAAGTTTTATAATCATGAGCCCAGGACTAGTGCTTATAAAACTCGAGACTCAATCTCTAATGACGCCACACACATACAATTTGTATGGCGTTGTCATGACATTAGTGTCTCACTCTTATTAGAGTCTCAAGTTTAGACTCTAAAAGTTTTATAAGCACCAGGCCTGGAGTTAAAAAGTTTTATAAACTTTAGGTTTGTATATGGGAAGACTTTAAAGAGTGGAACCTTATACAAAGAGCTACCAAGAGGAACCAGTCAGACCAAAGAAGAGACTGAGATCAGTGGAGAGACTGAGGCTGAAGTAGAAACCACCAGACTGAAAGACAAAATGTGAGACCCAAGGAGAATCTGTGAGATGACATACAACGAGAAAACCCTTACATTATTCCCCTCTTCGTCTTGTATTCTTTGAAGTCAAAGATGTTTGGAACGCTCCATCGATGGTGGCGGATTCTCCTGTAATACAAAACAAACCAGTGAACAGTTTGTCACAAAGAACACATGAACATCTAAGTCGAGTCCAGGTTTAATAGTGGAAATTTTTGTACGTGTCACTGAGTGAAATATTTAAACTTAAACTTCAGTATACTGTAAACCGGATTAATATTCAATAAATGGCCAATATTGCCTATAACAGTCAGGAAAAACACACCTAATTGTCAGAAAAGCTGTGTTTCCTGTTACTCGACTTTCGACAATTGTCTCTGGTACCGAGTAAAGAGAATTACCCATCTTGCATGTAACAGAAACACAACTCACGGCTTTAGTTGTTAATTAATATACTGGTACCTTTGGTAGCCAGAATAATTAACGTTTATTTGCCACTTATTTGTGTGTCACTCATTAGTAAATTAGTAGAGAAAAAAGCCACAAGTTAAGTAAGCTTGTTCAGTATCCTGTTATTTTTGTATTATTTTGAGTTTCATTTCCGGAACGAGAGTACTGAAGCGCAAACATGAAGTTTTTATCACAGGTTGATAAAGGCTGCAATAATTTAATTACATGTAGTGTCTAGCAATTCAGGACAAACACGAATTAAGAGATATTAGTGGTCATGATTTATAATAATTATTGTGAATCAGTGAAATGGAACAATTTAGTTCTACTTTAGTAGTATTTAGTATTTTTGAATATGTCTATTACATCAATAAATTGAAAGATAATTATTATGGCTGTGTTTTGTTTTCTGTCATGGTTTACTAATATACAGAAAATCAGACACCACTTTAGCACATTCTCACCTGGAAAATAATGCATGCTTATAAATTTCGCGACTTGAAGTTGGGCGTGAACGACGCAAAATTAATATGCATGCAATTTTTCACCAGTTTACAGTACATAGTGGATTTTGTAATAATTAACCTACAAAAATATGAAAGCAAAATGTTTTAGATTTTAAAAAAAACAATTTGACACAGCTATGACAAGCAAACACATTTTAAAAGACCAGGTACAGGATAATTAAACAGGTTTGATATCAATGTCGCGCAAATTATCTTGACCTTGGTCTTGAATGCTTTGTTTTTTCAATCTTGGTTTTAATACTAATAAATTATAATACCACAATTAAAAAAAAAAAAAAATGCATTATACATGAAAACATACAACAGCAATACCAATTTCATTTTACAACAGGACAAAACTACATGACTATTGGGTACTAACGACGGTACTCGTAGTTCTCGCTCTATCACTCGTGTAACATTGTGCAGCGAGTCACTACGTTCTATCTTCCGTGTCGGCCTTCTCAGAAACTCCTCCACTGCTTCTATTCGAGCCATGTTCACGCGCCTCTTCTTCATCTTCGATCTGGAATTCATGCCACAAGAATATAAACAATATAATACATATAAATCATGTACAAACACTTTCACGTTTAAAGTCCAAAAACGAAAACCTTGTAAAATACTTGTAGTGAATCACACATTTGACTGGCCACTCAATGTTCTACATTCTATAATATACGATGGCAAATGTCAATTTACATCAGTAAACTTAACTGCCAAAATTAATAGAGGAATATTTGTGCTTGGTTCAGATTGCAAAAATTAAATGACGAAAAGTGGTTATTCAAGGGACTACATATAGAAAATCAAACAAATCTACATAGAGTAAACATAATTATGAGTATATTATTGTGGTTTGTTATTATTTTCATATTTGTTATTATTATTATTCATCTGTTTATAATTAAATTTCCATTATAGTTATTACAATTTAAAGCCACCCCATTGGTCCAGCCATAGCAATGCAAGTTTGTTCATTTCTTGAGGAACATGAAAATAATGTCGTCAGGGAACATCACATTTAATGACGTCACTTTATATTGGTACTTTGTCTTATTAAGTGTTATTATTTATGAACCAAAAAATAATTCAAAATAAAGTATGAAGTAAAGTAATGTTATTATTAATTATTAAAGTATATTTTCAATTTAATCATAAGGAGTGGCCATTATTTTGTTTACATTCATCAGGGTATGAACCAAAACAAATTATTGACAAATTCACACAGTTTGCGGATAAAATGTTTTGTTCATACCCTGATGAATGTAAAAGAAATAACAGACAGTCCTTAAAAAGCAGTATTATCAACACACTATGTCTTGGTTACAAACATACCTTTTTGGAAGGATCACATAACTTCTGCCAGCTAGCAGCGCCTCTTCTGAAGGTGTCTTCATCTCTGAAAAATGAACACATTAAAAATGTCAAATAAAATTAAAGAAATTAATAATTTATTTCACACAAAAAATTGTACAATGGCTTGTTAATAGTTAGTGACCTGGGGCCTAATTTACAAAGGTCTCTTAGGCTCTGCTAGACAACAAAGCATCCTCTTTGCAAATCTTTTAGCATTGCACTGCGAGATCGCAAAGTTGTGTAAATTTAGTGAATTAGGCCCGTGATCATAAACATGTATTGTTTAAAATAAACAGTGAAATGTTTGCCAATGACTGTGGTAACTGGGAATAACTACAAGTTACCCACTTGGGAGAAAAACCCAACATTATAATGTTCACTTACCCTTCATAGCTTGTGAACTAGCGAGAATAGTCTTTAAAATTGGCTGGGGAGACAACTCCTGCAAGAAAAACCATGGTGAGACATTTACTGTTATTTTATTTAAAGCAGTATTATCAATTAAGGATGTCTTGGCTAGAAATATATATATTTTTTTTGGAAGAATAATAAAAATGCCAGCTAGTGTTTGTCATAAAATGGGAAATATTCACCAAGAAATCTCAAATGTTAACATGTTATATTTCAATACTGAAAAATAAATAAGTACCATAATATTCTGTATTGATCTGGCCATCAACAGCTTATAGTTTTCGGAGAAAATTGTTTACAACACTGATTTACAGGATATTAATTGAGCTTCCATTTCATATTACATTTAAGTCCCAAGTGAAGTCATTTTTCATTGTCACAATGGACAACATGACATAAAATGGTAGCGAGTTTAATATTCTATTTATTACCCATTATAATGAAATTCCAACCGATTCCCAACACTACTGTAAATTGTTGAGTTGTACTAACTACTATGTAGTAATGAAGTGCTGTTGTAAATTGTTGAGTTGTACTAACTACTATGTAGTAATGAAGTGCTGTTGTAAATTATGGAGTTGTACTAACTACTACGCAGTAATGAAGTGCTGTTGTAAATTATGGAGTTGTACTAACTACTATGCAGTAATGAAGTGCTGTTGTAAATTGTGGAGTTGTACTACTACGCAGTAATGAAGTGCTGTTGTAAATTGTGGAGTTGTACTAACTACTACGCAGTAATGAAGTGCTGTTGTAAATTATGGAGTTGTACTAACTACTACGCAGTAATGAAGTGCTGTTGTAAATTGTGGAGTTGTACTACTACGCAGTAATGAAGTGCTGTTGTAAATTGTGGAGTTGTACTAACTACTATGCAGTAATGAAGTGCTGTTGTAAATTGTGGAGTTGTACTAACTACTACACAGTAATGAAGTGCTGTTGTAAATTGTGGAGTTGTACTAACTACTACGCAGTAATGAAGTGCTGTTGTAAATTGTGGAGTTGTACTACTACGCTGTAATGAAGTGCTGTTGTAAATTGTGGAGTTGTACTAACTACTACGCAGTAATGAAGTGCTGTTGTAAATTGTGGAGTTGTACTAACTACTACGCAGTAATGAAGTGCTGTTGTAAATTGTGGAGTTGTACTACTATACAGTAATGAAGTGCTGTTGTAAATTGTGGAGTTGTACTACTACGCAGTAATGAAGTGCTGTTGTAAACTGTGGAGTTGTACTAACTACTACGCAGTAATGAAGTGCTGTTGTAAATTATGGAGTTGTACTAACTACTACGCAGTAATGAAGTGCTGTTGTAAATTGTGGAGTTGTACTAACTACAACACAGTAATAAGTGCTGTTGTAAATTGTGGAGTTGTACTAACTACTACGCAGTAATAAGTGCTGTTGTAAATTATGGAGTTGTACTAACTACTACGCAGTAATGAAGTGCTGTTGTAAATTGTGGAGTTGTACTAACTACTATGCAGTAATGAAGTGCTGTTGTAAATTGTGGAGTTGTACTAACTACAACGCAGTAATAAGTGCTGTTGTAAATTGTGGAGTTGTACTAACTACTATGCAGTAATGAAGTGCTGTTGTAAATTGTGGAGTTGTACTAACTACAACGCAGTAATAAGTGCTGTTGTAAATTGTGGAGTTGTACTAACTACTATGCGGTAATGAAGTGCTGTTGTAAATTGTGGAGTTGTACTAACTACAACGCAGTAATAAGTGCTGTTGTAAATTGTGGAGTTGTACTAACTACTATGCAGTAATGAAGTGCTGTTGTAAATTGTGGAGTTGTACTAACTACAACGCAGTAATAAGTGCTGTTGTAAATTGTGGAGTTGTACTAACTACTATGCGGTAATGAAGTGTGCTATACTTCAGCTACTGTCTCATCTCATTAACCGGCCTATTAAGTTGCCAAACTGTTGGAAATTTTAATTGATATCACTGAACTTGTTTGACTGATGTTCTGGTAAGTTGTAGTGCATCATTCGTGTGACATCAAGGGTTAAGTCCACTTTGATGTTCTAGTAGGATATAGCACTTTTATATGAACCATGATATTTTTTATTTAGTAGATTGAAACATATTTTATTGCTTTCTTAGAAAAAGAGAAGAATTAAGTACAAGTTATACCACTTACTAGGCCTTCTCCATAATACATACATCACACAGTAATATATCTATGCAATATAAATATGAACAGAATTAAATATTATTGAAAAAGAGAAAGAAAGAAAGAAAGAAAGAAGAAGGAAACGAATAAGGATGCAATAAAGTTTTTTATGTGTTCGATAATCAGACAGCAGGTATGCTACAAAAACACAAACAAGACATAGCAATGATTACTAAATGGCTATAACCCTCCCCCCCAAAAAAAAGTTTAAAAAAAAAGTCCATACATTATTTACTAATTAAGGGAAATGTTTTGTTTCATTCATATGCCTATGTACATGGAAAACTATTTTTAACCATATAGATTATAATAAGCCAGTAACACACCTCTTTCATGGGGATGTCCTCCTCTTCAGTTGGGATGATGGCCACCTCTTGTAGTCGACGCTGCTGCTTGAGCTGGCGAATCTGAACTTTCTGCTCCTTGATCTGTAACAACAATCAGTACATTTAAAACTCTAGCTATATTTTGATGGTCTAACATAGTTATTTCAACACTTGGTTCAGCGAGATAACTTCTCCTGCCACTGCATAGGCTACTCCTAGTAAACAGCAGCAAAGAATCTTTTAGATGAATTTTCCCCAAAACAGAAAATATTCTGATTTCTGAAAATTTATAACAGTAAAAAAACCCACACACAGTGGTTTTAGTACTTTTTTGTTTTGAAAGATCTCCATGTTATGGTGACTTTCCTCTGTCAAATTGTATGAAAGCTTACAAATGAGCTGAATTAAAATAAACTATACACTGCTGTCTCCATATCACATAGTTACCTCCCCTAAGGCTGTATCGAAATCCTGTGGAATCATCAGGGTGTCGTCAAATGTTCCAATAAGCTGTGGTTCAGACCGAGTCCTGCGTACAGGCACAAACAGTGGCAGAATGTCGCCCGGCTCCTGTCTGCTCTCGTGAGCGGTCCCCTGGGAGGACATGTCGGGACTGGGAACACCACTCTGAGCAGACAGACTGCCAGTGACTGGTATCTCCAGGGTGGACGGTGTGCCTTCACGGCCAGGAGGAACCAATGTAGCTGTAGAGGCAACATCAGCTTCTGAAAAAAACATTAGAAATTGGTGAACTGTAGATCCTTTATATATTACACCATAATTACATTTCCATTACATTCATTACAACATAACACCATCTCATTGGTCCAGATGTAGCAATGGGAGTTTGTTCATTTTTTTATGAATCTAAAAATTACATCCGTCAGGGAATGTCATATCTGATGACGTCATTTTATATGGGCAAGTTATCTTATTGAGCGTTATAGTTTATGGATAAAAAATAATTCAAAATAAAGTATAACATTTTAGTGTTATTATTAGCCTGTATGATTCAAATTTAATTACAAGTATTGTCTGTTATTTCTTTTACATTTATCTGGGTATGAACAAAACAAAATCAACTGCAAACTTATGTGAGAATGGTTTCGCCGATTAACACAGTTTGCAAATGATGTTTTTTGTTCACACCCCGATGAATGTAAAAGAAATAACAGAATCCTTAAATATATTATAAATAACATTAAATTAGTTTCTATTGGAGCAGTTAATTGTAACAGGGTTTTTGTGAAAAAATTAAATAAATTATTAAACTTTGACAAAGTAAAAATGTACTGGAATATGACAGATAATATAGCATGATATACACAAACATAATGTTGTGAAAGAAAAAGAAAAACAAGAAGAAAAAAGTTTCTATTAGTGTCTAAACAAACACAACATCTCACCTGAAGGTTTCCATGCAGTCTTAACATCACACACAACATCTCACCTGAAGGTGTCTGTGCTGTCTCAACATCACACAACATCTCACCTGAAGGTTTCCGTGCTGTCACAACATCTCATCTAAAGGTTTCCGTGCTGTATCAACATCACACAACATCTCACCTGAAGGTTTCCATGCTCTCTCAACATCACACAACATCTCACCTGAAGGTTACCGGGCTGTCTCAACATCACACACATCTCACCTGAAGGTTTCCGTGCTGTCTCAACATCACACACAACATCTCACCTGAAGGTTTCCGTGCTGTCTCAACATCACACACAACATCTCACCTGAAGGTTGCTGTACTGTCTCAATATTACACACAACATCTCACCTGAAGGTTTCCAGGCTGTCTCAACATCACACAACATCTCACCTGAAGGTTTCCGTGCTATCACAACATCTCATTTAAAGGTTTCCGTGCTGTCTCAACATCACACAACATCTCACCCGAAGGTTTCCGTGCTATCTCAACATCACACAAGATCTCACCTGAAGGTTTCTGTGCTATCACAGCATCTCATTTAAAGGTTTCCGTGCTGTCTCAACATCACACATTTCACCTGAAGGTTTCCGTGCTGACTCAACATCACACACAACATCTCACCTGAAGGTTTCTGTGCTGACTCAACATCACACACAACATCTCACCTGAAGGTTTCCGTGATGTGTCAACATCACACACAACATCTCACCTGAAGGTTTCCGTGATGTCTCAACATCACACATTTCACCTGAAGGTTTCCGTGCTGACTCAACATCACACACAACATCTCACCTGAAGGTTTCTGTGCTGACTCAACATCACACACAACATCTCACCTGAAGGTTTCCGTGATGTGTCAACATCACACATTTCACCTGAAGGTTTCCGTGCTGACTCAACATCACACACAACATCTCACCTGAAGGTTTCCGTGATGTCTCAACATCACACATTTCACCTGAAGGTTTCCGTGCTGACTCAACATCACACACAACATCTCACCTGAAGGTTTCCGTGCTGACTCAACATCACACACATCTCACCTGAAGGTTTCCGTGATGTGTCAACATCATCACTAAGAAGTACTGCTTCTCTGTGTCTTGATGCTTTCACCAGTTCTGTTAAATCTTCAGCAGAATTGTGTTTCCGCATAAAGGTTCTAAAATTAAAACATGAACTCTGCTTATCACACTTCCTAATATAAAACAAATTTGGAATAACAACAAAAGAAAGGAAAACATTAGCATCAGGAATACTGCCAATGTGATAAATAATCTAAAGTTTAAAGGGACATTCCTGAGTTTGTTGCACTGTAAGATGTTTCAGACTAATGAAATATTTCTACAATTAAACTTACATATTAAATATATTTTCTTGTTTAGAATATCAGTGTTTGTATATTCAATTTGTTTCTGGTCATCTTAATATTTGTAAGAAGCCCAAACTGGATGTTGTTTTCAAATAATTTCGTACGTACGAAAACAAATATTTTAGAAAATAAAATGAAATTTAACCTAGTACAAATATTAGAACGATCAGAAACACATTTAATATATAACCACTAATATTTTATGCAGAAACATATATTTGATATGTAATTACAATCGTTGAAAAGTCTCTGTTAGTCGATCACATCTTAAAAAAGTGCAGCAAACTCAGGAATGTCCCTTTAAGAGAAAATACCCCCATAAACATCAATGGTGGAGCAACTCAGGTATCCTGTCTTAAGGAAAGTACACATATTAGATCTCTTACTCTTTTAGCCTTATGTGGCAGCAAGTTTCCACTCTCATTCTCTTAACCAAGTGACAAAATACCAATTTAGAAACCAAACAGTCTCAGCTGAAAACATGCTGAAGTATTATTAGACAAACATTCCTTTCCTTTCTGAAAGCCGATCCTTTCTGTCCTGTCATATATAGATCAAATGTCAAAATAATCATGTTAGACAAAACATAGCCTGTATGGAGTTGTAGTTGAACAAACATTCCTTTCCTTTCCTCTCTATACTGACTGAGAAAATAACCACATGTTAGACGACAAATAGCCGTAGTCTAAAATATGGTGAGGTGTCGATGAAGCATTCCTTTTTATTTTCTATCTAGACTAAATTTCAAAATAACCACGTGTTAAGACACCAAATAGCTGTCATAAAACCTTGCTGTCCTTTGTGAATGGACAGACCTATCATGTGAACATCACATACCTATCGAGTGAACATCACATACTTATGTGAACATCATGTACCCACCGAGTGAATATCATGTACCTATCAAGTGAACATCATATACCTATCACATGAAAATCACGTACCCATTGAGTGAATATCATGTACCCATCGAGTGAACATTACGTACCTGTCATGTGAACATCACGTACCTGTCAAGTGAACATCACATACCTGTCAAGTGAACATCATGTACCTGTCGAGAGCTTCCTGGTCCTCGGGTGTGAGTTTGAGTGAAGATCATGTACCTATCAAGTGAACATCACGTACCTGTCAAGTGAACATCACATACCTGTCAAGTGAACATCACGTACCTGTCGAGAGCCTCCTGGTCTTCGGGTGCGAGTTCGAGCAAGTCGACATCCTCCTCCTGTGTGGTCTCTGACTGGATCTCCATCAAGTCGACGTCCTGCGTGGAGTGAACACCGGTCATCCCATCATACTCTGGGAACAGGATGTCCTTGACCCGCGCAGGCATCACGTCTAGCTTAGCGGGGGCCGGGTCCCAGTATACACGCGACTCGTCCGATCGCAGAAACATCCTGGTACCCTCAATGTTCAAGTCAAGCTGAGAAAACTACACGAGAGAATGTTACAGTATCGTTTTTAGGCCAAGGTGAGAGGTAAATATATATGTATTTGATTTCTAGATTCGACTAAAAAATCTAAATACTGGACTAAATATAAAACAGAAATTTGATTGGTTGTAGAAAACACTGTATTGTTAAATTATGCACAGGGTTATGACTTCATCACTACATACAGCTTAAACTACAACTTGCAAACATTTTAAGGGTTAAATCTGTAAATCCAAGCAGATGTAATCTGCATGACTCAGTCTTACCACTTAATTTACCGATAATGTATGATTCAAATTAAGGCAACACAATATGCATGACTCAGTCTTATCACTTGATTTTTGCCGACACTATCTGTATGATTCAAATTAAGGTGACACAATATGCATGACTCAGTCTTACGACTTGATTTGCTTTTTGCTGCCATGCTTCAAAGGAAACCTCCGAGTCAGCTGTGTTCACTTCATTAACGATTCTCTCTGCTGCGTCAGAGATCCGAGCATCTTCGTCCATCTCTAACAAATCATCTTCCACTGCCTCCTCTGGTCCTGTCCTCCCAAACTACAACAAAGTGTTCTCTTTTTACACGCACGGTAGGAAAGGAAAGACACATTTTTAAATTAACATCTCGCAAGAATTCCACAGAATTGATTGTCTTGCTACCATCAGGGCTTCTAGATTATGGTAGCCCCACTCTCATGGCCAGTGATATTCAATGTTGGGCTAGTAAATAACGACTATTGCCATGCACGGCGGCTAGTGAAATTTGTTTTGTCAAATGTTGCATCTTAGTCTATTTTGTAAATATGAATATCCTGACCTCACCCCAACCCTTAATGTTAGTGTTTTAGCTCCATCTCCCTCTTTAGGTGACATATCTGATAATTACTTTTATTTAGTAAAATTGTAGTAACTTAAAATAAAGTAGGGCTAGTGAATTTTTAATCGTGGCTAGTAAGATTTTTAAATCACTGATCCCATGGCTAGTGGATTTTCAATAACTTCTAGAAGCCGTGGCTACCACAAACATTTTCTGTACATTGTGATCTACATCCATGGGTGCAATTATAAACCAAGTATAATCTAAATGTAAAACTTTAATGTTAAACTTTAACACTGTTAGAAGATGATTTTAACGCGTTGTCTGGAGATTGAGAGGAAACCTGATGCCAACACATAGGCTACTGGTATCTGAATCAGCAAAGGATCTTTTATATACACTTTTCTCTAGACAGGACAGCACATACCAAAACTTGATGTGCTCCACTGGCACTTGTTGAGAAGTGGAAAAAAATTAAAACCCCAAGTCCACTGATGGTGACTGATCCTATGGCCTATTACACCTCTAACAAACACACTATAACCAAGCTTCATCCCACCCTGATATAGAAAAAAACGAATGTTTGAAACAAGATAACAATGAAATGAAACTGACATGTAACGAAACCTATCATAAATAAACATTTTGAAACAGTCCATACACTACAATTACAATTCTTGGTTTCAGTGATATGCACTTGTATTTATGCCTAGTTTTTTACTTTATGCAAACAGCACAAAAATATGTCACCATTAAATATGCTGCACAAAATGGAACATTTCTTGCTTTTCACTATAACAGTACCACTAGTATCACCTACTCTGTATGGTTGCTGTGGGAACGTGGTAAATCTGTCCGGCGTGTGGTATTTGCGTCCGATGTTTTGTAACTCCCTGGGCAGCTGGAACTCTGCGGTCTCCGTACAGAAGTGATGGATGTTTCGGGACAGCGGCCTCTCACCCACGGGTTCTGGTCTCTCCCTCGTCTCACGCGGGGCCCAGGTCGACAGAAACGACATAGCAGTGCCCTGGACAGGCAGCCTCGGACCGGTGTATGGTTCAGGCAAACTGCGACACTGAATTTCCTTCTGTTTTCCCTGTATGCTCACGAGATCTTCGTAGGTAGCTTCTGGGGGTAAATTAAGTTCTATCCATGCCTGTCACAAAACCATTGAAATTAAATACATTAAATACAAATACAAAAGCTCTATTAACCGACATACTTCAATCAATTTAAATACTAAAAGAACAGCTTTATAAATGGTTTAAATTCATAAAATTTTGAATGATGAAGTTTGGTAAATCGATGATAAAGTATAATAAAATAAATAACCTTTATGACAATGAAAAACCAAACTAATGTACTAAAGACATAGTCAAATTTATAAGAAGTTCACTGACAGTAGTTATTAGGCAGTGTAAAATATTGTAAGCCATCTCAAATTTTTACCATTAAATTACATATTGCTTACAACTTCTTACATACATTTTTAATTTTGACAAATGCTCTGTATTTCTGGTCATCCTGGTGTTTGTAGCAGCCAGATTATGTATCTCGGAAACTTGAGTTAGTGATTTTAATAAATGTAAAACGACCTCATAGTTTAAGAAGTAGAACTGAACACCAATCACCTGTTGTATATCTACAGGTGGCGCCTCGTCTTCGTGATCAGAAACCTGAGTCAGTGACTTTAATATATGTAAAATGACCTCACAGTTTAAGAGTAAATTGTGTGTTTTAATTTCACATTATTTTCCAGGTTAAAGTGTGCTTAAGTGATGTCTGATTTTTTATAAACTAGTAAACCATAAAGGAAAATAAAATAAAGTTATAATAATTATCATTCAATTTATTCAGATCCAGAAGCATATGGCCATCATTTTTAGGATTAAAGTCTGTTTTTACTCTCGTTCCGAAAATAAAACTCAAAATAATGCAAAAATAACTTGTTACTGAACAAGATAACTTAAGTTGTGTTTTTTTCCTCTATTTATTAATAATCACCACTCCAATCAGTGGTGACTAAACACTAATTGGTTTGACTAGCAAAGGTATACTAAAGCCGTGAGCTGTGTTTCTGTTAAATGCCAAGTAGGTAATCCTCTTTACTCGGTACCAGAGACAATTGTTTGATGTCGAGTAACAGAAAACACCATTTTTCCTGACACTGTATAAATTTATAACAACCACACCGACAGTTAGATGTGCTTTTCCATACCGATATAGGCAATATTGGCCTTTTTTTTTCTTTTCTTTTCTTTTTTTTTACAGATGCCAACAGTCATTTGTGAAATTTAAACGTCGAGAGAACATGCGCTATGGTGTGTATTCGCAAAAAACCCACACTGCAATATTAATCTGGTTTACAGTAAACACAAATCACCTGTTGTATATCTAGTGACGGTTCCTCGTCTTCATGATCAGAAACCTGCTGAACGTCTCCTGTTCGGTCAGAAGGTAACAGCTCTTCTTCAACAGGTGGAGGTATATTAGCTGGCTGTTCCTGTAAAATAAAATAAAAACTATTCCTTAAAGTTGATCAGACACCTGGATATAAGATACCTGGATACAAATAAAACCTGCAAAATTAAATTGGTGCATGTAAAGACAGTGGCAGGGGTGGAGGAAATAAAATTGTCAGTCTGTCCCACGTGATGTCATCACTACTTTGGTTTGAAGGGGGGGGGAAGAAAGGAATAAATGTTTTTTATAAAAACATTTAAAAGGCGGTATTTGCCCATTAGTGTTTTAAAAAAATCATAGTGTCGTTTGTATATTTTTATCTTGAATCATGAACACGAAACGATAAAAATGAAAAATTTTAATTATCACATCAGTGAAAAAACCCACAAATTGTATATATTTTACATAAAAGAAAAAATAATAATAAAAAGAGAAAAAAGTTAGGAATTTTAATTCCCATTCTCTAGTTTTAACTCGTGAAAATGGACACCAAGTTTAGTTAATCTACAAACCTGTAACACATTTGGATAAAGTTACAATAGAGTGAAAGAAGAGTATGTGACATTAAATCCAGGAAATATCCTTAAAAAATAGACTAGAAATCGAATCAATAACCACTACTTCTCAGACTTACATGCGTTTTTAAAAATATGAAAATTGCATTTTGTGGTATTAGAAACAACAGGATGACCAGAAACACTTTGGCTCTAGAGAAATGGATAATCTAAACAATAAAATATAAGTAATGTTTGATTTCAGTGATCATAAACAGCTCTAATAATGAAAAATATGTTGTAGTGTTTAAAAACTAAGATCTGTCCCTTTAAATGAATAGTAAAGGATGATGGCTTTAAGAGCCACTAACCACAATCAGTGGTTTAATTGGTGTTGATGAAAAGGATACTAGGGTCTGTGGTATAATATAATGGATGTAAATGTGTGACACAGCACACCAGACAGAAAGTCTCTAAATAGTTGATGAAGGATACAACCTACAGCTACAAGTTAAATATGACTTACTTCTTCTAGTACTTCCTTACTCTCCTCAGCAAACTGTAGTTCTAAAAATTAAAACAGTGGGTCTTTTTTAGAGTGGTAACTACTGAAATCACAACAACATGTTACCGAAATAACTGAAAAACACTGTTCTGATATATGAGAGATACAAACCTTATAAATATTGTACATATACTTAGTATTTGTTCTACACGTCAATGTTTGATCCTTATTAGTGACGTAAATAATAATAAAAAGGAAATTAAAATTATTTGGGTCAGTAAATTTTTTTCTCTCAACCTCAGGTATATGGAACAGAGCTATCCCATGAAAGAAAGTCATGTAAGAAATTTCTATCTGACATGGGATATCACACGCTTGTGTTTAACATGATGCCGTTGGTAATATATGACGTCATATTAATGTGAGACGGTGACGTGAGGTCATTAGACATAGTTTTAAATTAATATCTTGTTATTAAAACCTTCATTTTAAAAGATATCAAGTTCATTTGTCGTGTTAAATTTTATTTAACACATCAAACAAACACGGTAAATATGATAGAGTAGTTTATATATGATAAAATGGTCAAATAAAAAAGTTACTTGCTCAGCCATCTTTTTCTGTTTGTGTAAAATAATGCTTTATTTACCGAATGAATGAGAGAAAAAGACTCCATCATATGCGGTCATGTGGGATAGAAAAAGTACACCCCCGGTAGTGAAAATTTCGACCATGGGACTCGGCAAGCCTCGTCCCAGGTCAAAATTATTACCACCTCGGGTGTTCTTTTTCTATCCAACATGACCACATATGATGGAGTCTTATAATCCCTCACTTACTATATCATTTAAGGAAAAATATGAACATAAAACACTATTCTGGTACATCGGCAATGTATAAATATCAAATATAGAAATGATCCAAGACACTTTAGAAGGATTACCAGCATGGAGTGCAGTAAGTGGTTATAGGCATCTCTTACCAATGCTAGACCAGACCACAGGACACTCTCTGATGTGGTCAAACTATGTCCACAGCAAATGCTGATGGGAAATGACAGGTGTGGCATGGATGGTTACAAGAGACAAGTATATGTCGCAGATGGAGAGACAAGGACTGGGATGTGGAAATGAACAGCAAAAGCTATTCAACGATATGAGAAGCTGCCAGATCAGAAAACAATAAGATAGAATACAAAGGAATACAAGGAAAAGGGGGCAGTGGGATGAAAACAAAATTAAAATATAAAAAGTTAAAAGTGACAGTTTGTTTTGTTTAACAACACCACTGAAGCACTTTGATTAATTAATCATCGGCTAGTGGATGTCTAACATTTGGTAATTCTGACTCGTAGTCATAGAGGAAACCTGCTACATTTTTCAAATTAAAATATAAATTCAAACCCATTCCAATATTGTACAAACAGAACCAGGCCGAGGACTCAGTTCTCACCTTCTTCTTCCTGCTCCTCTGCTGCAATGGCTACAAAGAAAATAACAGCACACATTTCAGTCAACTCGGTAAAATTAATCCTATAAAATTATGCCCAATTGTAACTAGTAATAGTATGCAACACACCGCCATCACAAGTTGTACCGTACCTATATGTGATGTTTGATGGGTCTGTATGCATCTGTATGCAAGATATGGTCCAAACAAGGATTTACTGTTATATGCAGTAGACCGTAACAAGTAGGTCACAGTGACCTAGTAATAGTATGCAACACACCGCCATCCCATGTTGTTCCTACGTGAGGTTTGATGATCCTGTATGCATCTGTATGTAAGATATGGTCCGGACAAGAAAAAGTTAACAAAAGGATCTATTAATGGATGGATGGACAATGTAATACCATAATACGAACCATCATAAATGGGAATATAAAAAACAAAATAACTGAATGTCCATATAATTCAAATAGTAAATAATTTCTTATGTGTTGCATTATTAATCATATGAAAGGTGGATGGGAATAGCCGACGATGTCACACTTTTGCTATTTTGAAATAATTAAATTAGTAATGTAGTAATGCAATCGTGAATATGTATAACTAAGCCAGCATATTTTACCAACACTGCTTAATGGCCCACCATAACTATAGAATTTTATTTCATTGTGTTACTGTGACCTTGACATACATAACCTTCACAACATTGACTCTCTGTTTGGACATCACACGTTATTTCATTGTTACTGTGACCTTGACATACATAACCTTTAAAACATTGACTCTCTGTTCAGACCTCACAGATTATTTCATTGCATTTTATGTTTTTGGTAATATGACATCTGGTTCACAATGACTCCACATTATTTTTGTTCCATTATTTACTACTTTTTATTTATTGACCAAATTTGTAATAATATAGTGGTACAATAATGAACTGGACCGAAAGTGAGATGTATAACTTACATGTGACCTATTTTGATCTAACATCATGGAAATATACATAGCTGGAGTGGAGTTTCCTATTAAACGGATTTTAAATACATTTATACCGTGTGAATGAGCATGTTATATTACTGGAGTAGTTTGCAGTTAAAATGTACATACTCTAAATATGGGTTAGAGCAAAGAATTGACAGAAATTATAAAGTAACATTCACATTTAAAAAATGAGTTATGCTATCCACTTACCATAGCAGTTTGTATTAGACAATGTCATTAAGGGCGTTTCTTAGTATGTTCTTTTCATAATGTGGATATTGAATACAAAGCAATGGCATCATCTATCATATATCTATGGTTTATACTTGAATAGTTAATTTATTGAAATAAAATATTCAAGTAGGTTTTAGCTCCTATGTACAACTACATGAGAAAACACATACCTCCGTCTAGCTGTGCTTCATCTGTGACATTCTCAGGCTCCAGTTCTTGGAATGAATCTGAGGCAAACACAAGACAGTGAAATAACCATATTACAAATCATAAATCATAACTAAATTAAATCCAAAATAACAAATGATACGCATAACTTACAGTTTAAAGTTTTACATATTCTATCATTTGTTATCAATCAATCCAAAACTGCAAACAGACCATCATGACTCTAATTTTTCGTATTTTTGGAAAGTAATATTACAGGAAGAATTATTAACATTGTAATATAGTAAATACAGGATAATTTTGAAATGTGTAGTACTATTATAAAAGATAATCCAGAAAAAAAAAGAGGAATTTAAATTCAAAATAAAGATACTGCCTATTCCTGTGACAGTAGTATAAAATAATGGCTGCCATTGTATTACCTTGTGAAGCTGTTTTTTCTGTTTCTGAAAAATAAAACACAACCCTTTGTTATCACCTGTAACCAAACAACTGACCAGGAACTCATACTAAAATATTCATGTGCATATCAGACAGTAATACCCCTATATAATGATGACATCAAGAACAAAACTTTTATCCCCAACCCTGCAAAATATTATAATGAATTGTTTACAAAAATCAGATCACTTAAAGCCTCCTTAAAGGGGAGGGAGGGTTCAGTAAAAGAAGGAATGGTGTAAATAATCTCCTGACCCCTACATCATCTTTATGTTTTCATGTAGCAGAAATAAATGGTTACATAAAATCTGACATCACCTGTCTAATTCATGTTTGTTTCCAAAATTAAATAATTAAATAAACCGACAATTTATGAATTTATTAATAAATAGTATTGCATCAAAGCAAAATTAATTTATAAATAGTATCAGGAGATTCTACATTTGATCCAGTTTATCAATCAATTTAATTGTTTTGAAACTGAGTGTTCTACAACACATATATGTACAAGTAACTACAACCCTGTTAACCTTGAATGTTATGTACTAAGCCATGTGATATTTATCAATTATTGACTGTCATTGAGGGCAATATCATGTTTTATGGACCGAAGAAATTGATATTGCCCGAAATGTGGTCAATAATTGTTTTATTACATAATGTCATCCATAAGATTCGTACATTCCTGCTTTGTTTATCAGAATCGAAATATGCCAATGCTTATAATTTCCCGCAATGCATTAAAACAAATTGGATTTAGTGACGTCACGTAATCCTATGACGTTGTATGACACGCAGAGGAATGCGGAAGTAAACAGTTGAAACATTACCAAGACTAAAAATCAAATTCGAGACATTATAACAAGCAAGAGTGCCAAAATCATATTAATAGCAAAATAAAACACAAATGTGATAAATCTGAACATACATTTATACTGAACAGTTACCGATTACCTTCAAATGCATTTTTTATTTGTAACATAAAATCCTGAGAGTGCCGATTCCAACTGCGGTTTGATATATCATGTATGTTTTTAAATCTGCGATATATTCCATACACAATTTGACAATTACTGACCTTGTTTTTGTCGAAGGACAGCAAAGCGTTTTGTCACAAGTTTGTGCTTGTTTACATTAGAATTAGCAGTTGACGTTGCATTACGTTACCTACTCATTTATTGGATAGAATTTTGTCTCATCTTTATTTTCATTGGTCAGGGCAATATCACTTTTGATGGACTGGTGAGACCATCTCAGGGCAATATCACTATTTACGGATGGTCATGTGACTGGTTTTTGACCAATAAGAATACAGATATATTTTCATTATGTAATAAAAACTGATATCCAACACTCACCATCATCTCGCATGTAATCACTGGCGCGTGACATTACCCGACTCATTATCTCCTGAATTCTGCGGTCGGCCTCAGAAACACTAGAAATAAAACCAGAAATAAAAACACCTCACAGAAAAATCGATTTGACATACAGGAAGCTGAAACTATGTCCACAAAATCATGAATCAAATAACCGAGTTCTTTTTTGATTTAAGAGTTACCAGTAAATAATTTCGATCATGATAAAAAAAGTGAAAGGGAAATAACTCTTACAAATAATAACAAAAAGAGATTGAATTTTATTCTTCTGTTCTTGGACAGAACTCTCTAGCGAAGTCAGAGGTTGTGCTCATGACAGGCATGCTTGAACAGTTCTCTGATGCAAGCATGCTAAAAGTTACCCACCCACCACACCCAAATTCTTCTGTTTGAAAAAGAACCATCATACTTATTTAACAAGGCCACTGCAGTGCAATACGAGACATCACATATATTTGTTATATGACCTTGACCATGGATGCATTTTATTACTGTTAAAAGAATAACAGAAAATCTTTGACTAACAAATTGACTATACCGGTGTGAAGTCACGTACAGTGTTTCTGTCAACATGCACTTACGTTCCTTTGCGAGATTGGTCTCGCAGTGATGCGATGATTTCATCCACAGATCGCTCTGACCGAGGCCGAGTTCCCACAGAAGCAGTGTCCTCTTTCTCAACTGACACAACAAAATAATAAACTGACTTTTAACAACCGGAAGAATGATGGATGGCAAATGTGCTTTGTATATATTCGTGTAAACATTAATTCTGCAATTAGAATGTTTGAACTTTTGTTGTGTTGCTTTGTGTTTCATAAAAACAAAAACAAAAATTTGGTCATACATCTTTAAACAAGCTAATAGCAAATAGCTAACTTTTTTTTTCCACCTCAGCTTAAACCCTTAAACAATGTTAAAGTCTGAACATTGATGTCCTTGCATTAAAAAAAACCCCAAAAGACAAAATATTGAAAACCCTCCACAAAAAAACATAAGCTGATGTCGGTTTTAAAAAACTGACCGTCTGGTATAGTATTACAAGACTAGTGTGTTCCTTGTGATATATTCAGCTAGAATTGAGAGCATTGTTGTTGTTTCTAATCACTCCAACACAGCCTACCTTTAGCTACTTTTTTCGGCAAGGCTTCCAGTTTGTCTTTGCGTTTTGTGACTTTCCTCCTTGGCGTGGGCGGGAGTTTGTCTTTGCGCTGGTTCGGGTTCAGACACTTCCTGTACTGTTTGTAAATGGGAGGTGCATTAGGACTTGCGATCTGCTTGGCTTCCTCGCACAGTTCCTTCACACTCTTCATCTGCAGATATTAAACATACAGGAATATATACTAAACAACAAAAGAATTAGACTAATTAATGAGCTACGAGGAATTACGGATTGTCTGTCCCGAGTGAATGAATGCTGGAAACACAAGCGAGTTGGTTATTCTCATTACTACACATTGCCAATTTAACTGGTTTTTATTATAAAAATTCTTCTGCTGTCTACAACAAAGCCATCAGCCATTACGTTATATAATCTTGTGCACATTACATGATCAGTGGATGTAGAAGCAATCTGCACACTATGCAATTATCGAAAAATATTACCCCATATATTTGAGCCAATATGGGTAATAAATGCAAATATTAATTAACTTTTCTGTTTCATTTGGTAAGTTTTGACATAAAGTCTTAGAAGAAACCCACTACATTTTTCCATTAGCAGCAAGGGATCTTTTACATGCACATTCCCATGGACAGGACAGCATATACCACAGCCTTTAATATACCAGTCATGGGGACACTGGATAGGATGGGGAAAGACACAGTCCATTGAGGTGGTTTGATCCTATGACGCAAGCATCTCAGGCAAGCACTCAACAAAGATAGATTCCGCTCCAGAGATATTTATGCTGTTACCAAAACAGATTATTACACTCCTAGTTTTCTAGACAAAGAAATATATTTATAAAATCCAATTCACTGGTTTAGCTTACCACAGATGCCTTACTCTTTTGTCCAACTGCCGTCTAAACATCATCTACAGTACGACTCACACGCAAGTGTAATCATTCTTTTATTATCCATATTATTGTTGTTATTTTTATGAATAACAAGGACAGTCTCAAAATGTTTCAACATCAACTAGAAGGAGATGTCGAAACGACCTCATATTTCTCAAGAATAGTCTAAGCTAGATCTGGGGAAGCAACGTCAGCTTCTATCATCGCTTCCCCAAACTATGTTATTTGACATTTGTTATTACATGTATGCTTCATATGGTTTTTGTTAACTTGGTTGAACTATGTGGATATTATATATATAAAAGCCACTTCACTGGTTCAGCTTACCGCAGATGCTGCACTCTTCTGTCCAACTGCCGTCTCCACATCATCCACATCAATGTCCAGAATGGCCTCATCGTACTGACCATACAAGCGGTCATCGGGCAGGACGATCTCCTCACTCTGGAACGACGAGCCCAGACTCCGCCCACTCTTCAAGGAACTGCGCATCACATCAGCTAACACTGAAACAGAGTGGTAATATTGGCTAACAACAAACAAGTCAAAACATTAGTACTCTGAAAGAAGAAAAACACTAACTCTACATTGAATGCAAAAAGAAAGACTCTCTAATTATAATTTTTTATTATGCTTTTAATGAAGAATACTGTACATACAAGCACAACACACAACAAGTTTTTAACCTTTAAAGTGTTTTTTATATTAACATGCTGTCTAACATATCTACAAGATTAAAGTGTTTCTCACCACAACCCCTTAATACCAATAAAGCAGTCAAGTCTGACACTTTGACGCTGATGTCAAAACCAGCTAACATTTACAAACAGTATAGCTGTAGTTCACCAGGGACTTTCACCTTTAGGTCAGGTCAGGTCATAGGGTTTTACGTGCACATTCAGAACAAGCTGTTGTAGCGCATGCCTGTCATGGGCACAAGAGCCGGTCTCGGCCGGCTCCTCCGTCCATGACAGGACGACTTTCACCTTTGAAATTGATCCCACTTTGTAAACCCAACTATTTTTTTCCCAACCCAACTACTTCCCTATGACTGGTACATCAAAGGCTGTATGTGTCTGTAGGAGAGCAAAAAAGATTCCTTGCTGCTATTTATCAGGATTGGCCTACATGTCCACAGCTAATATCCTGTCTTAAACCAAGTGTAAAAATAACAGTAACCCAGACAGCATACCGTCACTGGGTCAATGATGGACCATCAGTGGCTTCATCATTGACCCACCATCATTGTGGTCAGTCAGCTCAAGTTGGTTCACTGGTGACCAGTCGCTTGTGTTGGTCATCAGTTGTCTGTCACTCATTAAAAACCAACACTGGTATTATAGTGAATTCAGACTGTAACTGTTCCAACCAAAATCAACAACTGATCAATAAACTGGTGCTATCTGGGATGTCAGATACCAAACAGCTTAAAATGGGCAAATGTTAAACACCAAATAGCCATACAGGGGTCACCCTGTCCATTGCCAAATAAGCAGACTGCTAATTTTTATACAAAGTGGCTCCAGCATTTAGTAGTTGGCTAATACAATTTTGTATAAATTAGCCCTTTTTCAATCATGTTCTAGGAAATTCTCAACACATTAAAACAAATTGGCCAAAACTAAATTCTTTCCAGTGTGAACCCTGAGCCGTAGTTTAAAATGTGCTGAGGTGTTGTTAAACAAACATTCCTTTGCTTTTCTTCTCCTTCAACAACTGATTAACGAACACTTACTGTCTGGTTCACGCAGTCGTCTGCTACTTCTCTTCCTTCCTAGCGGTTTCGGAGCTCCTGTCCGGCGGTCACATAATGCTAGGGGCTTCGAGGTTCCCACTTGACTCAGAATAGCGGGTTTCCTAGTCAGATCTTCCTCCTCTTCCTCCGGTGTTCTGTCCAACTTTGTATGCGACACTTGTGGTGTGGTGGGAGGACGAGAATAAAGTGCAGTCGCCTATATAAAAAAGAAGAGGTTAAACAAGAAAGATTTTGAAGGTGTGTGAGGTAAATATAACATGATATATTTGTTTAATAATAGTCAATGACTTCCTGTCAGTAAGTGCTTGTAGTTTAATAATCCAGGATGCTACAGTTTCATAATCTGGATCTCAGTTGTTTTTCTACTTGATGATGTATTACAGAACACTGTTTACTCTTTAAGACTGCAAAGTTAATAATATTCAAGTATAAAAACAAAGATGGTTGGTAATGAAAGATATGAAATGGAAAAAGACTGTGTTAGATTCATTAAATTCTTTCTTGTCTTGTCCAACATTTACACAAATGTTCACACAACCTTGACTTGTCCAACAATTACACAAATGTCCACACAACCTTGACTTGTCCAACATTTATACAAATAAGCCGATTCCTCCATCACTTTCTCACCAGACCTAAATGATGCCAAAAACATGACTAATAAAGTACTCAGCAGTGCTATGTGGGTAATTACCGTTTTGATTTCTGCCAGAGAAATGTTGCTGGGAGCAAATTCAGTGGTGGCCGATTTCCCGGTCAGTACAACTTTTAGTTCAGGAATTTCAGAACTGAAAACAGATTTTATGAAAAATATTATAAACTGAACTATTAGAAAACACCTGGAAAACCCCCCCAAATAAAATGACAACATTACACATCAAATTAGGGATGGAATTTGACTGCTGACAATTTACATTAAGCAAGTAAGTACTAGTCCATATTATTTTTACCTTTGTCTGTGTGGGGTGACACCCACTGAAGAAATATGAGGTTTCTTCAGATCTGCAAAGAAAGAACATGTCAGTAAGAAAACATGTCATTAGTTTTACTTATACACACACTTATTACCAAATCAATCTATTTCAGTGAATGTGCAACTCTTGCAAACTGGACACAAAATTCGAGTTCATAGAACAGTAGAATAAAATGGCTAGAATAATAGAAGCCTACCTCTTGTTTGTCAACCGATACACTTCATTTATTGAATAGATCAAGGGCTAACGACCATAATTGGTTACGTTCACTCGTTACATTTTTCTTCTTTGTTTGTTTTACTTTTTAAATGTAGTTGTTTGAGGGACATATGACTGTGTAACAGAAGGGATGGAAAGTTGTATAATGTCGGAGCTAGCATTCAATCACTTAACCTAGGATTGGTAGTATCTATTATGGATGGACCTGTGGTCATGGTCAAAAGATGGGCATTAGCATCATTGGATGTGGAACCAAACTGCCAACTGCTGAAAACTGCAACAGATCAGAGGTCAGGCTAAGTGTTTCTCCCTTTTATTGAATACTTAGCCTGACCTGTGGGTCAGAGCCCACCTGGCTTCCCAGCTTCTGGCTTCCTCTCAATGCCACTCAAGACAAAGAAGGAAGAGGATATCATGTGACCAGAACCCCCCTTCATAGTCCATTCCTGGACGTGGTAAGGGGGCTTGTATGGCTCAGTGACCCAGAGAGCTATGCCAGCAGGAGCTTTGACTTCTGTTAGGGACACCCAAGCTGGACTGGTCAATGGGTAGAGGCTAGACTGATATGGACTAAGGGTGAGGTAACCCTAACAGAAACCTTGAGTGCTGAAGTCAGAGGTATTGGGCTGTACGGAGCACTCTAATAGACCACAATACCATGCATCAACAGCTATTATGACTACATGTGACCAGAAGAGGTTCCTTAGAAGACTTTTTAGCCGATGTTTGTAATTACTATAAACTTATTTATTACGAAGTGTTGTAATAACATTTAAAATATCTAGTATAGTATTACCAATAATTAATATAATTTTGAAATTTGCTATTACCTGCCGTGGTAACCACACTGTCTTTGACATATGGATATTTCCTTGTCTTAGAAGGTAGCAACCGACACTTCTTTTCCAATGGATTGTACCGAGGAACATTTGTAATCACTGTAGGCTCTTCCTGTAATTAAAATATTAACACCTTACAAGCACATAAGAAATGCCCCATTTCTCAAATTTCAACTATTCATGGGTGTAGCTGGCATCAAAGTGATGTGCAAGCAATAAGTAGTGAAGCTGCCAATATGCTACAAGGGCTTTCGTATATATGGGTTTTTCTGTTTTTCTTCTCTTTTGTTTTGTTACTGTTACTGCTTTTGTTTTGTTTTGCTTAATTCTTGTTTTCAGTGATGTGTATTCAGGTGAATATTTGAATTCATGGCAGCTAAAATCATGACAATACAATCAGGCTTTCTGCCAGGAAATAATTTGAGCCTACCATAGTTAATAAAAACAAAACTGACCAAATGTGCCCTTATTAGGTGGTTATGGGTTTGAAACGTTTTAAAATTGGGCATTTCATTTCATGCACTAATACAAACTGTAAACTGTAGTTCTTTTACTACAATCTATATATGAAACAAAAAAAATATCCATTAATATCCAAGATTTTAGGGTATGCAATTTCACCCTGCATATCCTCTGGCAGAAACCCTGATCATTGCCCTTGGAATGCGAAATATGAACATAACAATACAGGGTGTTCTTTAGTAGATGACAGGTGGCAATTTGTACTGGTGCCTACTTTTCATGTTTTTAATTGTACACATCTTACTGGGTTCTGTGGACATAGCTACCTACTTATTTCGAACAGTCTCTTACAATTACATGTAACAGACACAATAATAATATATATTATCAGTAATAATTCAACTGACTTTTAGAATGTAGGAAGTAATTGGTATTTGGAAAAGTCACCATAGATCTGAAAACTTATTAATAAATCTTTGATGTTAAAAATACCTTAGAATGTTCCTTTACTTTAATGTCTTCATGAAATATTGGATGCAACTTTCTTTTCTCTCTTATTTTCTGGGGTACAAATTGTGGACAAAGCTTCCTATAAAAAGAAAGTTAGAAAAACAGTATTAACATAAGCAAATATATTATAATTATGTACATGAAAAAGACAATGTAATCTCAACAAGCTTATTGAAACAGACTCCAAAGATAATGAACTTAATTTTTAAAACTCCACACCAAGCATGCTTAGGACTGAAAAGGTGTTTCCAGGAACCAGACTCTACCAAGTAAATAGGGCCGACTCTGACTTTTAAAATGTATTAATATTTATTTATTTGTCTCTGTGTGTATGTGTGTGTGTGGTATGTGTGTGTGTGTGGTGTGTGTGTGTGCATGTGTGTGTTTGTGTGCTTGTTTGTTTATATGTAGGTAAAACGAGTACATACATAACATTTTATCTAGACACATAGAGGCGAATGCAGTAAAAAGAAGAAAAAATTAAAAGACAATCTTGCCCATTTAATATTTTTCGGCCATACCTTGTTGTTATTTCATCATCTGTAAGTGGCTCCATCATTCTAGCCTGCTTCATGGCTGCAATCTCAGCTATAGTCTTACTGGTGACAGAGTCTAATTCTTGTTTCAGTGCCAGCTGTGTACGTCTGTTAAGACCAACCTGAAACAGTTTCCGCTCGCTGGACAGGTCCGAAGGCATTTCAGGACCAGGCATCTTTGTAATTTTTTAATCTACAAAATAACATCCATTTTTAGTGACCTCCTATAATACTAATAGGAGAAATAACATTGATTGAATTTTAAGTAATGCTTTTATTATAGTCAATGTGAAATTAATCCTGGCCTCTTTGAAGATCTTGACAGAGTGACCTAAAATGAAATAATGGCATAGCATATTTCAAATAATTTTTTTGAAACCTTTTAGTGAAATTTGTGCTCCCTTTTTAAATATATGATACAGTGAAACCCCATTTAACGACCACCCCAGTTCTAAGACCACCCGCTATAAAGACCAACATTTTAAAGACCAGAATGTTTTCTTTATTATTTCATGCTATATCCAGTGTCTATGTTTCATTATGGGACTATGTTTTACTTCGTGTTCACATGGAGTGTCAATACAACATGTTAATAATAAAAAAGACAGTCGAAATGTATACAGTAGAACAGTAATCACAATATGTGAACAGCAGATGATCTTTGTTTTGTTAAAACTTTTACTTAGTGCTTTACACAGTATGCAATCCTTTGACTGTTTCTGGGATTTGACAAGACAAAATAAAAATATGTAATTTGAAAGGAAAGCTGACGAAGATGCCAACTTGCCTTTGAATGAAGGGCAAATTTTCGAAGGTGGTTGTTGGAAGATTTATTTTGCTAATACTTTCAATCGGGTTTTAATGAATATCATTGACATCCAAAAGTGCATTCAACAGGTAAAACATAAATACTACACTTACGAAAAGAATATTTTATATTTATCAGTTACGGTACAGGAAATAAAATATATTCCAATCAGTCAGGGGGCATGAAAATGTAGTTTTTTTCTAATGATTTGGTCTTGTTGATCTGGCATGTGTGAGGTCATGTGACACACACCAAATGTTAATTCATCTTCCTCCATTTAACTCAATTTCTATAATCAAGTTAACCCAATATCGCTAATTATAAGGAATAAATAAAAACAACTTAGTAAAATTAATGGTTTTATGGGTTTGTAAACTTTTATATTTAGATACTTACTTGTATGAATTTTATTGTTAATGGACATATTCCCAAATTGTGAAGCAAAATGTCTCAAATGAACAACAAGCAGACGACAACAAATCAGATATTGATTACGGGAACCATACATGAGAAAACAAACCAAACAGAGTTTGAAGCATTTAATGCAGTTAGGGACATTGATGAGACAGGTTTTACATTTTTAATTTGTGTGTCTATTTGTTGCATTATTTCGGTTGACAAACCGTTGAAACATGGAAACTTTTGACGACAAGCTCAATATATTATATAGGATAATATAACAATTTTCGGATGTAGAAAAAACCATATGGACTAACTGGGGCCTACTAAGGTTGATGATAGTCACTTTTTTGGACCCTTGTTTTGGCTTTGTACACAATACATAAAACATATCCAATGGTAATTTTTTTACATGATATATTTGACAAAAGGTACTTTTGATTTATTTCATCTTTTAAAATTTAAAATTAATATTTTCTTCAGAATTATGAAAAATAAAAAACTACTGACGTGTAAACAGCGTTGTCCGCTTGTTATAAAAATTTGACAGGGGTCAAGGTTAGCAGATCAGTTTTTATTTTAATGTAGCAGAGCATTATAATAATATAGCTAATTTTGAATTTGAATGACGTCAGTATTCCAATGATGTCACTTTGCATCTCCTTACATTTCCGTATTAAGAATGCTGCAAAAATTCCAATGCAAAATTGCTATTGAAAACGTTTTGCCTGAACATTACTAATGCACCTGAATGTGTTTGGTGAAAATTCTTACGATTAAACAATTGTACCTTTTACGAAATACAGATTCCAAGTGAAATTACATTAAGATATGCTATATATCTATATTTATTGCGTACAAAGGGGCGCCAAAAGTGACTAGTGTCGACCTTAGTATACTCTTGACTTGAGTCTATCCAATGAAATGAAAATCGTTGCAGTAGTGGCAGTACACAAAACATGGAAATTAAGGCATTTTCACATAATTACATAATACAGCCAGATGATCAGTTATCAGGATTCACTCTCAAATGATGATATGTGTCCTTAACATGCTTTCGGTAACAGTGATGCTGATGTTTTAAAAAAATACATCAACAACAAATTCCAAAACTCAACTTGGCCGCCATATTGTTTATGGTTGACAAGCACAAAATCACGCGAGAATTGTAAGTTATCAATATATCTTTTAAATATATAATGTAAAATTATAATTAAATTATAATGTAAATAAAGAACAACAAATATATTTATCTACATTTTATATTTTGTTATAAAATATTATCAATTTACATTTTCGTTAATACTATACAGCATACATATTTCTTTATTCGAATGACTTTCTTGTGAACGACAGATATTTGTAATAAGAGTTGTCTCCCCTGCATCGCAATATAATGAAATATGAAACCGATGGATGTAATGTTGAAAAGTTTGTTAAGTGTCTTTGCATACTAGAAGGCGTCGAAAGATGGCTGCGACTAGGGGAGCTATATATTAAATTGATTTTTAAGTAGAGGTGGTGCATTATCTTCAGAGTCGGGGGAGCCAGTGGGAGGGGAGGATTGAAATGATCATATTTCTTTTCCTTATTTTCGTGCTTATATCCAATTACGGTTCAAGCACGCTGTCCTGGGCACACACCTCAGCTATCTGGGTTGTCTGTCAGGGCAGTGGGTGAGTTGTTAGTTGTTAGTGAGAGAGAAGTGGGTGCAGTGGTCTCACATGCTTTCGCCCATTGAGTCGTTAAAACTCGTGCTGGGTGGCAGCGAACTCGGTACCTACCAGCCTTATGTCCAGTAGCTTAACCACGACACCACCGAGGCCAGTGAAATTATCAATATTTATTTATTTATTTATTCAATATAATATGATCTTTTTTTTATTATTTAAAAAAAACAAAAAAAAAAAAAAAAAAAAAACAATTAGAGCTAATTTTTCCGGGACTCCCCCCCCCCCCCCCCTGTTTGTTATTGTTGTGGGCTAAACTTAGTCATGATAGATATATTTTTTCAATACACCATCAATATAATAGTAATAGTAATAATGATGATGATGATGATGATGATGATTATAATAATAAAATAATTAAAAAAAAACAAAAAAACTAAAAACTTTCATTACCGCCAAACCCACTACCTATAAAATAATGATTCGGATTCAACCCCCATGTGGTCATTTTTGAAATAGCCCTTAAATAACATTTAATACTGTTTTCTGAAGCCAGTAAATACAATGCTTCTGAGACGTTTAGGAATTCGAACTATGCGTATATGTCGTAAGATTCAGTAATACTTAATTTACATATTACACATGTATATTATGTTCTGGTCACTAACTGGTCACGTGCTTGATTGATAGGTCGTCCCGTGACAGCCGACAGCGAGAAATCGTTTGTCATTTGTCACGGATTGCTGTGATTGGTCGCCACATATAATTAGGCGGTCCTTCTTTCACCTGGCCGCACTTTCTTTGATCTTTCTTCACAACTTTATATTTACGTATTGTTAAATGGCTACTAAAAGTGAAATATCTAAATAATTAATTGAGGTTGCACAACTGGCCGCAACATCTGTCTGATAGCAGAAGAGACCGCCGTTTAAACTAAATGTTTCTTAATTTAGGCGCGCGAATCTTTTGTAGAATAATTTCACGATTTAGGTGGGTGGTTTAATTAAACTTTCATTAAACACATTTTCATTTGGATATCTGGTGTAATTTGAAACAAGATCTGACGAAAAATGAACAATGTTAGACGCAATCGCATTAATTTAAATTTCATCAAAATATTTATAAACCCAGTTAGTGAGGAATTAACAATAAAATTTGAATACACTTACATTCTTTATACGAGTACGGTTGTTACACGGCAAATTAGCCTGTTAACTTTGTCCATGGAGTCACTATTACTTTCATCTGTGCCTAGAACATTCAAACTATTATTGAAACGTTCGTTTCAGTCCCGTCAGTTATATTCTTATTAGTCCATTCTAACCAAGATAGCACAAAGCTGATGAAAGCAAACAGTTCGACTCCCTCCTGATTTAAAATGAGAAGATAATATAGATTTGTTTTATTTGTCTGTGATGTACGTCAAACAGATCACGTGTCGGAGGCCCATAGAAATCGGGGACTGTGAGGGGGACTTCAAATTCAAAACTTTAAATCTTTTTGTTTTAATACCATACCCCCATCCCCAAACGTGGTTGTGCCCTCCACTATAGTGTTTGTGCTCCCGTACTTGATACATATGTAGGTCCTCCGGGCATTTGACGTAAAAGTAATTTACGTGATACCGTATGTGTCTATATTTGTTTTGATTGTACATGTATTATACGAGGTCAAATAGTGTCTGTGATGTATATGGTGTTTGTATCGTACATATATGCGGAGTGTATATGTATATGCGTGTACGTGTGTGCGTGTGTATGTATACGTGTGCATGTGTATCATGTATACGTGTGCATACATAAATACGTGTGTGCGTATATGTTTTGTATATAGTTAATATGTACGTTTAAGTGCTTGCGAGATGATTTGTGGTATAATGAATCTTGCACCCATAAAAATGAATATTAGTTTAGGCAAATCCTTCTAATACTTTATAATATTATTATTTTCTTCTTGTTGTTTAATTGCATTATGTGGATAATATTTTGTACTACGTATGTGACTGGTTTCTCTAATGTAGGTGTTATTTTAATGCTACAAGGCGGACTTATGCGGAAATCAGGATCTATAAAAACAAGTCCCTCGCGCCGTAATAAAACCCTGGCGTACCACTATTTTATGATGAATGTCGGCCTACCGACAAACACCAAAATAGCTGTAAAAAGCAGCTAGGTATACTTTATATCTCTTCGTTGGAGTTTTATGTCTAGAAAAGTGTATTAAATACCTGTGCATATCAACAATGAAATGGAAAAAAAGAAGTCGAAGGCAAAATCAAGAATTGCAGTGAATGATCATCAGCTACTGGATGTCCAGCATTTGATGATTGTGACACATAGTCTTCAGGAAAGGAAATGTTTTATTTAACGACGCACTCAACACATGATTTTATTTACAGTTATATAGCGTCGTGACACATGGTGAAGGACCACACAGATATTGAGGGAGGAAACCTGCTGTCGACACTTCGTGGGCTACTCTTTTGGATTAGCAGCAAGGGATCTTTTATATGCACCATCCCATAGACAAGATAGCACATACCACGGCCTTTGATGTACCAGTCGTGGTGCATTGGCTGGACATAGTCTTCAGAGGAAACCCGCTATATTTGTCTATTAGTAGCAAGGGATATGTTACATGTACTTTACCACGTATACCAAATGGTCCGCCGAAGATGTTCGACCCTACGATTCAAGCATCTCAATCTAAATAGCGTTAAATAGAGTTAAATTTAGACCCATCCCCCCAAAAAAAAGAGAGAGAAAAAAAAGTTCAAATATCGATTCCCCGACATGTGCCCTTTGCATTAGCTGCACCGTCCCAAATCAAAGTGTGGATCCGCCACTCATCTCTCCTCACTTTAAAAATCCAATAGTCTAATTAATAACGCCTGTTGCACAATTAAATATGATACTAATTAACACTTCACCGAACTTCCTAGGTCTCCCGAGAAGCTAACATAGTGACTCCGTTTTTCTAATGATTTGTGTGAAATTACATAATGTCAATTTAGACTGCATTAATGGGTGGGTGTTTATTACTGCGGGATAATTGAATAATTATGAGATCGCGGCGGACGTGGTATCATAGAAATCCCTCAGGCACGTTTCGTTCAAATTGCTGCCCCACATTGTTATGAAGTTAAATATTTTATCATTAATGCATACACGTGTTATCAGGTATTCATTACTTTAATAATTATACAATGTGTAACGTATAAAATATAAAACATTGATATTTGAATGTACTTGAAATGGAACATTTTGGATATTTAATTGCTTACATTCTACTTGAAATTTGCTTTAAATATGACTTTCAAATTTGTGTGTGAAAATTAAAGAGCAACAGAGAAGTCATGTTAAAGTTTTAAATGAAAATATATAATTAGTCTTAAAATATGAACGCAGGAGTATGCGTTTAAAAAGTACATATTGTGTTTATTCAGAATAATGTGCTTAACCCTTTTTTCTTTTTTCTCTTTTTTTCAAATATAGTCAGAGGCGGTGAATATTTAATTAACGATACCTTGGATTGCAGACGTATCCCATTTGGATGATTAAACTTTCGGATTTAATGCTGCAAAGTACTTGGATCGTAACCCCCTGCCCTCTATCTCCCCCCCCCCCTCTCTCTCTCTCTCTCTCTCTCTCTCTCTCTCTCTCTCTCTCTCTCTCTCTCCTCTCTCTCTCTGTCTCTCTCCCCCCTCTCTCTCCCTCTCTTTGTGTGTGTCTCTCTCCCCCTCTCTCTCCCTCTTTGTCTCTCTGTCCTCTTTCCCCCTCTCTCCTCTCCCCTCTCTCTCTCTCCTCTCTCTCTCTTCTCTCTGTCTCTCTGTCTCTCTCGTCTCTTTCTGTCTCTCTCTCTTCTCTCTGTCTCCCTCTGTGTGTGTGTGTCTCTCTCTCTCTCCTCTCTCTCTCGTCTGTCTGTCTGTCTCTGTCTGTCCTCTCTGTCTCTGTCTCTCTCTCTCTCTGATCTCTCTCTCTCTCTTTGTCTCTATGTCTCATGTCTCCCCCTCTGTGTGTGTGTGTGTCTTCTCATCTCTTTCTCTGTCTGTCTCTGGTCTCTGTCTCTGTCCTCTCTCTCTCTCCTCCCCCCCCCCTCCCCCCCCCCCCCCCCTCTCTCTCTCTCTCTCCCTCTCTCTTCCCTCTCTTTGTGTGTGTCTCTTCCTCCCCCCTCTCTCCCCTCTTTGTGTCTCTCTGTCTACTTTCTCCCCCTCTGTCCCATCTCTCTCTCCTCTTTTTCTCTCCTCCTCTCTCTCATCTCGTCTCTCTCTCTCTCTCTCTCTCTATGTCCTCGTCTCTCTCGCTCTGTGGTGTGTCTCTCTATCCCCCCTCTCTCTCTCTCTCTCTCTCTCTCTCTCTCTCTCTCTCTGTCTCTCTCTCCTTCCCTCCTCTCTCTATCTGTCTCTATCACCCCCTCTCTCTCTGTGTCTCTCTCTCCCCTCTTTCTGTCTCTCTCTCTATGTCTCTCTCCCTCTCTCTCTCTCCCTCTGTCTCTCTCTCCCTCTGTCTCTCATCTCTCTCTCTCTCTCTCTCTTCTCTCTCGTCTCTCTCTCTCTCTCTCTTCTCTCTAGCTTTACTGTGTGTGTCTTGTGGGAGATGGGGGGTGGGGGGGGGGTTGTCTCCAATATATTCAGCCAAGATTACCGAGGCGTGTACCCAGAAGAGTATATTTAAACTGGATATAATCATGAAAATGAAGGATACACTTTAAATATAAAAACTGTGAAACTGTGCCTTATCCGTCATGGGAAGTTGGTAATAGAGATCCCGAAATGTCTTTAGGCCGTCAATTATTATCCCTTACAGCCGCTTTTGTCTTTTTTTGATCTTTTTTTCTTTTTAGTAAACAAGGTAACCCATACCACAAGTTATTCCTACACTGACATACATCATAACTTGGGTTTCTGATTTTATCGTTCATAGTGATAACAGGTTTTAATTTATTTCAAAATCAGAGATACAGAACGACGAACATAAAACGTTTTGAACTAGTCAGAAACGTGAAATTAAGTGAGCGGCCCTGGTTGTTTGGCAGGTGTTTCGTCGTGTATGTGCACATCACTGGATACTTTGTCCGGTGAAGGTAAGGAATGCTGTGTTCCAACGCCTACAGGTGTGTTTCTTATTATATAACGAGCTCCATAAAATACGACTGACACTTTTATACAGTGAACCGGGCTATGTTAAAACATCATGGTTTTTTAATGACTGAGAAATATTCGTAATTTTTTTCAAATTATAAGTCTTGCTGAGCTGCAATCCCTATGCAGTGAACTACCTGGTCTTCTATTGTGAAAGGAATATGTACAGTAAAAGTGAAAACTCATAACGCTCTGCTATTTTAATTTGGAACTTATTTGAAGCGATTACGTATTTATATTTTAAAGGGGCATGAAATACAGAAAATCAATTGTCCATGATTTTGTCTTCGTAATATACATTCCCCAACAGACGGAGCAGGATCTACATATTAACTGGTAGAGCGCTCTCCTGAGATTCGAAGGATCGAACCACCCATTCTCGGATTTTTTTTTCACGCCCCGACCAGTGCACCACCACTGGAATATGAAAGACCATGGTTTGTGCTGTCGTGTCTGTATGAAAGTGCATATAAAAGATTCCTGTTGCTGGTGTTATGACAAAATTACTGCAATTGTTTTGACACGCCAGCAGTGTCGTTTAGAAACAAACAAACTTTAAAGATTCCCTAGTAGACAAAATAAACGAGTCTCGATTCCCCAGTTGTGCAATCGGACGCCTTGTTACTGCGCTACGGTCTCTGTTATAAATATTAAATTCCGTAGGGTCTAAATAAAACATAATTTAACGAGTGGGATGGAGAGGTTGGTTTTTTATCCTGGTAACAAAAGAAGGCGAGGAAGAAACAGTCAGCGTCCCACGTTGTGTTCTTGAATCACGGATCCTGGGGGTATTTTAACCCAGCTTTCTAAAACTAGGCCTAATTCTAAACCAAGGGTCGTGGATATTAATAAAATCATTTTGGTCGCAAACACATTCACTGCCAAACCACGACCACTGGGTGTATCGTTTACGTATTTTAATGACTACTGAAAAAGAAGTAAGATTAGTAAACTAGGATATTGAAATGGTTTTTGAATAAGTTTGTAGCCTACTATGAAACGACACACAAATTTAAAACGTGTAACATGACATGGCTTTTTTCCAACCACAAGTGATGCTAATGGCAGATTGTCCAACAAAGGCTAACGTCCCTGATTTATGATTTTCTAACTGTCATGAACCTTAGATACAATGGTCAATTTGAAGAAAATAAATTATCAACGATGGGGTGCCCCTGTCGAGGCATCACGTAACTCTCTCATCCTCCCTCATAAGTGAGTCTTTTCTTATCCCACATGATGTTGTCTTCAAATGACCTTTTCAAAAATAGAGTGACCATGGAGAGAGTTTTATTGAAACCGCTATTCAGTCCCTTTATTAAACTGAAGGGGGTATTCACGTCACTGCTTGGCAACGCACCCCGACGTCTGCACCTGGCACGCGCAGCAGCTAATCGAGGGCACGTGCCAAGGTAAAATGGCGCCATCTGTTGAGTGGCGGCATGTCAAGAGTCGAAGAAAGGGAATTAATTTTAATAGGCATGACCGAATACGTTTTAAAGCCAGGGTGTGTTTATTTTAGGTTTGGTGACAGAGTTTTTAGAATTCGTCTCAATGAACGATCTTTTTTCCCCAGTGTTTGACCATTTCGGTTGAAAAATCAGTCAGGTGTTAAATAACTAGGATCAATTTCCGTGTTTGGGTTTCTAGTGAAGCATGTAAATTCTGTATCCAGACAAGGGGTAAACTATGGCGAACTCGCCCTTTGGTGTTATTAATGATTTGAGTAACAATCGCCACATGCCACGAGCACTGGGGCCTAATGTCAAACTGTTCTGGGCTGTGTCAAAAAAGTCACTGAAAAGAGAAAACACACTGACTGTTAACAAATTTATAAAAGCAAAACTTGGTATATATATTTTTAATAGGTCGGTCGGTCGGTCGGTCGGTCGGTCTCTCTCTCTCTCTCTCTCTCTCTCTCTCTCTCTCTCTCTCTCTCTCTCTCTCTCTGTGTGTGTGTGTGTGTGTGTTCTTTTATGTCTGTCTGTATGTCTGTCTCTCTCTGTGTATATCTGTCTGTCTATGTCTCTGTCTCTGTCTCTCTCTCTGTCTCTGTCTGTCTGTCTGTCTGTCTCTCTCTCTCTCTCTCTCTCTCTCTCTCTCTCTCTGTGTATCTCTCTCTCTCTCTCTCTCTCTCTCTCTCTCTCTCTCTCTCTCTCTCTCTGTGTATCTATCTCTGTATCTCTCTCTCTCTCTCTCTCTCTCTCTCTGTGTATCTCTCTCTCTCTCTCTCTCTCTCTCTCTCTCTCTCTCTCTGTGTGTATCTATCTCTGTATCTCTCTCTCTCTCTCTCTCTCTCTCTCTCTCTCTCTGTCTCTCTCTCTCTCTCTCTCTCTCTCTCTCTCTCTCTCTCTCTCTCCTCTCTCTCTCTCTCTCTCTCTCTCTCTCTCTCTCGACAGTTGAATGCAGCTCCACATCAAGTCAAGACTCCACATTATAATTTTTTTTACTTTAATATATTTTTTAAATTACAATTAAAAATCCAAATTTTTAATGACTGTATAAATGAATGTTTAACGATCTGCCTACCAGTGCTTACCGTAGACATTGCCAAATTAGCCAACTGCTTATTTTTATACACAGCGGTTATGATCTTTAGTGTTTAGCCAATAAAATGGTGTCTACATTAGTCACTTTTTAATATTTTAAAAGACATTTTCTATTTATCTGAAAATTGGCTGAATCAAAATTCTTTCCAACGTGAGCCATGCGAAAACAAAGGTAAGTACTAGCATATTAAAGAATGGGTATCACACCTGGAATGTTAGCTATCTCTGGTAGAGATCCTCCGTTCCATTATGTCTATTTCATTTTAGTCCCTATTCATCTGTTGATATTGAGCAACGCAGTGATATTTACTTACAGCGAAAATAGCATCGTCATAACATTCAAAGACATGGACAAACTTTCTATCGTCATAACATTCAGAGACATGGAACAACTTTCTATCGTCATAACATTCAGAGACGCAGAAAAACTTTCTATCGTCATAACATTCAGAGACATGGAAAAACTCTGTCGTCATAACATTCAGAGACATGGAAAAACTTTCTATCGCCATAACATTCAGAGACGCAGAAAAACTTTCTATCGTCATAACATTCAGAGACGCAGAAAAACTTTCAATCGTCATAACATTCAGAGACATGGAAAAACTTTCTATCGTCATAACATTCAGAGACATGGAAAAACTTTCTGTCGTAATAACATTCAGAGACATGGAAAAACTTTCTATCGTAATAACATTCAGAGACGCAGGAAACTTTCTAAAATCCTGAGACTAGTTCCACAAAACATCATAAATCTAGTTTTGCAGGAAAATGTACATTTTTAAAAACAACCACAATTCGTAATACTACTAACAGAACAACTATACATGTACTAAAGTTTGAAGTATATACATGTTTCATTTTCATTCATCCTTATAATGCTCCATCTTGCGTCACGATGTAAAAAATTTACGTGAAATAGACGCAAAACACATGGAAACATACAACAGGTCGCAAACGTAAAACCATAATTACCATGATTAGTTTACAGCGAGAAGCTATTGAATGATGTTATCTATATTATAGTTTTAATAACCGGAAGGAAAGACTTTGTGACATCTTGTTGTCATGTATATACAATTATGGTTAGTGGGACACACAGAGAAAAATAAAACTTGCTGCTAACACAAATGATTATTATACATTATAATTTCTAATAATCTATTAGCAGCAGATGGTATTTTACATGCAGAAAAGCACATGCCACACTTTTGAGGAATACTGTCGTGTGATTTGGGTGAAACTGAAACTAATTACACTGATTCACTCAGACATAATCTCTGTTGCAATGCTTTGCTGATAAACACCAATATTTGAAACTGAATCGCTGTCTTCATGCCAGGTGCGACAATTTGAACACGGGCACTGTTTCCGTAGACCTGGTATCACTGTGATTTACAGAATATCGTGTTACTTAGGTTTGATAGTATAATTATTTGTGATATTCAAATAACACGTAAAATATGGAGATAAACAAGGAATATAATCTCATGGGATTAGCATTTTAGAAATCACACCAAGGGTAATGGAATGTTACAAGCTAACCTTTTTCTTTGATCATTACTAGCCACAAATAGCCCGGGTGACATTTTAAAAAACATTTCATTTCACTTCAAATTATTTTCGTGCTAATATCCAATCAAGGTTCAAGCACGCTGTCCTGGACACACACCTCAGCTATCTGGACTGTCTGTCAGGACATTTGGTTAGTTGTTAGTTGGTTAGTGAGTGAGAGAGAAGAGAGTGTAGTGGCCTTACATCTACCCATTGAGCCCTTGAGAACTCGCTCTGGGTTGGAGCCGGCACCGGGCTGCGAACCCTGTACCTACCAGCCTGTAGTCCGATGGATTAACCACTGTGCCACCGAGGCCGGTTGTTAAAACAATGTTTTTACGTTATAGGCTAAAAGAGCTAAATGTATTAACCGTGTCGTTCACGATTTTAGTTGTTTTTTCTTTGTGGTTTTTATTATTTTTTTATTATTATTATTATTTTTTTTTTTTACAGATTTCCCCACATGTACATTAAGGGTCATAAGAAAACAAATATGGGTACTACAAAGATGGATTTGGTGTCAAAATCTTTCTAAGAATGAACCTTTAATGTTAATAATAAAGGTATATTTTAACAATGTAGCTAATGTAGACATTCATTGGGAACCTCCCCCCTCCGAACAAGCAATGCATTATCAATATTTTGGAAACCCGTAGAAATTCTGACATTTTCACCCATATGGACAGAATTTAATAAAGTCTTAAAAACTTTCAAAAAGGTTACATCTCTCTGTTTGGTTTTTAATTTGTTATGTTCGTAATAAATACATAAATGATGTTTTCTTTAGTAAACATAAAAACTATTTATAATTAAATTTTCAGTATTGTCAACATTTTTTTTAATATTTGGAAGATGTAATATTCGGAAGAGAGTTTCTGCTTCAATTATCTAAACGAAATTTCACATCTACCATATTAGACGCCTAACAGAAGCTGATCAAACAACGTGCTTGGTGCAGTTAAACAAAGACTGTTTTCCATGTTCTTCGTATCGGGTGGGTCACCCCCACAATACATGATTCAGGTTTGGCGATCAAACCATGCCGGTAATGTATCATTATTAGTCGTTTAAAATCGGGAAGATGTCCTACAGCTCGTCAGATCGCCGTCAGTTCAAGGCAATAATTTAATCCGAGAAATGATTTATAAGCCGTCTGTTTAAATATTTGTACTGCCGTGGATTTGAACTCACTCGTTATAGCGAGACGAATGGAGATGCTGTGTCCCATTGTGTCCATACGTTATAAAGAATCTCACCACTCTCATCTACTTGTCAGGTTCACATCTGGAGTCAGGATTTCCAGATAAGGCTTCTTTAATAAAGATCTCATAAGCAAAACTTTCGTTCAACAAACCATACACATTTCCATATATTGGTTATATTTAGAGATAATTTATTTTTATTACTATAATAATCTATTTTATCGGGTTCGCATGTATCGAAAGTTATTCACCACTGGTTTCAATTTCCATCCAACTTAACTTAGTGTGGACGGATTAAGAACATACGTCTTGGACATATTGGATACTATTTCATATTTACATATTAATATGGCGTCTGTACTGATGTATGTCCAAGTTGTCCGGGTTTTTTTTTCATCCCACGCGCTCAGAAAAATGTGCATAACTTAAATAATAACCTATTGAAAACCATAAATTAAACACCAACCCATTGGAAAGAACATGTCTTTCCTTAAAATTCTTGGCTTAACAAAGGTCATATATCAAGGCATCAAAAAAATAAGTTTATTGTATGATCAGTACTAAATTTATTATGCTAATTAAATATTAAAGGGACACACCCTAGTTTTTAAACACTAACTCATAGTTTTTACTATTATAGCCGTTTTTGATAACTTAAATCATACTTTATTTAGATTTTATTGTTTTGATTATCAATTTCTGTACATTCGAAGTGTTTTTGGTCATCCTGGTGTTTTTAATATCACAAAATGTATTTCTCATATTTTTAAAAACGCACGTGCGTCTGAGAAGTAACAGTTATGGAGTCGAGTTTTAGTCTATTTTTAGAGGGTATTTCACCATTTTAAAGTCACAAACTCATGTTTTACTCAATTGTAACTTTATCCAAATGTGTTACAGGTTTGTAGATTAACTAAACTTAGTGTTAATTTTCACGGGTTGAAACTAAGGGTCTGTCCCTTTAAGAAGTGAATGACTGTTTTCTGGGGTTTTTTTTACATTCCAACTTCATTAAAAGGTCAAATAGCATGCTACAAAATGCCTTCTGGTTTCAGTACGTTTATTTGACGGATAATTAGTAGGAGCCTTTGGAGGCTGTACTCGAGGACGAAAATATATGTGGGTTTTTTTTTTGTCATACTCTATATAAATAAAGATAAAAAATCTGGTTTGTGTCCCCCATCCCTAACTAGAGACTGTGTCCCCTCCACTAGAGATTGTTTCACAACTCCAAATATTGTTCCCAGTGGACCTGTATATTATTTGCCTGGACTTTCCAGTATAGTACGTTACTAACATCAGCTACATTTTAATTCCTCTTTTAAATGTCATGATTATATTAGATTAACTCAAAGACTAATTGTGGAAAAATTACATATTGAAAAATATAATTAGGAAGAGGAAGAAGATATTTTTCTATGGGGTTTTGTTTTTGTTATTGTTAGTACATTAAATTCTTTCGGTATTGTTTGTATTTGATGGAACTGATATAATTTTGGAATAATTATAAACTGTTACCATGGAACCATTTGTTGTGAACTGTTAGGTCATACTAAATGATACACAAAAGGAAAACGAGAAAGAGAGATAAAAGAAGATAGGAACAAAAAAGAAATAAAAGGCAACACAAACACTTCTAACAAACAAAAACAAACAGGTCAGGTGGTTGTGTCGTTTCTATTGTTTTCTGGATCCAGTTTTACACTCGTGGCACGTGGCAGGCAGATGCTCCGTACAATCCTGCTGATTTTTCTAGCTTGGGTTTCATCTGTAACTGGCCTTCGCGGCATCTATGTTTGAATTTATGGTTTTATTTCAGTTCAAGTTCAGTGTGTGTAACATTATTGCGATCATTAACCCTGACACACACACCACAAGACGCAGGTTCAGCCTGCTGAGAACTGACAAAGTAATGGTATTCACCAAAACTAATTTTAGCATTTAAAAAACGTCACAAAAATCCGAAAGGAAAACATCCCTTGTTTGTTGATATTGCAACTTTTTGATGTTATTGTGTGCACTCTGTTCCCATGTGGAATGGTTAAATGCAATACATTTTTATCTTTTTATCTATCTTTATCCCCTCCCCCACCCCACCTTAAAAAAAAGTAGCTTTGCATTATTCAGATATTACGTGTGCGCTCCCCAAAGAAAACCACATTAAAGGGGAATTGTTTTTCTTGAAGTATCGGACTAGTCTCATTCTGGCAAATAAAGGACATAACATAACCATCAGTGTGGGGGCGGGATTTAGCTCAGTCGGTTGAGTGTTCGCTTGAGGTGCTTGCGTCGTAGGATCGAACCTCCTCAGTGGATCCATTTAGCTGATTGGGTTTTTTCTCGTTCCAACCAGTGAACAACAGCTCGACAAAGACCATGGTATGTGCTTCCTTGTCTGTGGGAAAGTGCATATAAAAGATCCCTTTTAGGAAAAATGTAGCGGGTTTCCTCTGATAACTACCAAATGTTTGACATCCAATAGCCGATGATTAATTAATCAATGTGCTCTAGTGGTGTCATTAAACAAAACAAACTTCTTTTTTTTAACCATAAGTGGCGGGATTTATCTCAATTTGTTGACTGCTCGCTTGAGGTGCTTGCGTCGCAGGATCGAACCACCTCGGTGGATCTGTTCAACTGATTATTTTGACTCGTTCCAACCACTGCACCACAACTGGTCAGAGGCTGTGGTATGTGCTTTCCTGTCTGTGGGAAAGTGCATAAAAGATCCCTTGTTGCTAATGGATAAATATAGCAGGTTCACCATATTACTGCCAATCAGAATTACTAAATGTTTGACATCCAATAGCCGATCATTAATTCATCAATGTGCTCTAGTGGAGTTGTTAAACAAAACAAACTTTACTTGATGTAGCTCAGGGGTTTGGCGCTTGCCTCATCTGCCGTCAGTTCTTCCATGGCGATCTTTCTGACCAATACAACCAGTGCTCCACGACTTCTACTTCAAAGGCTCATGGTATGTACGGTTCTATGTATGAGAAAATGTGTATATAAAAAAGCTTATGTGGCGGCAGCGAGTTCTCTGTCTGTCTGTCTGTCTGTCTGTCTGCCTGCCTGCCTGTCTGTCTGTCTCTCTCTCTCTCTCTCTCTCTCTCTCTCTCTCTCTCTCTCTGTCCGTCCGTCTGTCTTTGTCTCTCTGTCTGTATATCGCTCACTGTCTCTCTATTTATATCTGTCTCTCTCTGTCTCTCTTTCTCTGTCTGTGTGTGTGTCTCTCTCTCTCTCTCTCTCTCTCTCTCTCTCTCTCTCTCTCTCTCTCTCTCTCTCTCTCTCTCTCTCTCTCTCTCTCTCTCTCTCTGTGTGTGTGTGTGTGTGTGTGTGTGTGTGTGTGTGTCTCTGTCTCTGTCTCCTCCAAAGTGTCAATACAATATAATCATCTTTAAGTAGACATCCAACGAGGATGGATCTGGCTCAGTGGACTGAACCTTGTCGGCGGAGCCATTGGAGTTTTCCCGTTCCAACCAGTGTCCTACGAAAGAAAGAAAGAAAGAAAGAAAGAGAGAAATGTTTTATTTAACGACGCACTCAACACATTTTATTTACAGTTATATGGCGTCAGACATATGGTTAAGGACTACACAGATATAGAGAGAGGAAACCCGCTGTCGTCACTTCATGGACTACTCTTTTCGATTAGCAGCATGGGTTCTTTTATATGCACCATCCCACAGACAGAGTAGTACATACCACGGCCTTTGATATATCAGTCGTGGTGCACTGGCTGGAACGAAAAATAGCCCAATGGGCCCACCGACGGGATTCGATCCCAGACAGACCGCGCATCAAGCGAGCGCTTTACCACGGGGCTACGTCCCACCCCAACAGTGTCCTACGACTGCTTGTGTGAAAAGTACATATAACAAATCCTGTGCTACTGAAGGAAAATGTAGCGGATGTCGAAAGTATCAAATGTTTGACATCCAATAGCCCATGATTAATTAATCAGTGTGCTTCAGTGTTGTGTGAAACAAAAACAAGCATTCACTTCAGCCAACCAACAACCGTACATTAAAAAGGTATCGTTAAACAAATATGTTTTGCCTTTTTATGTGGTTTTCAATATTTACAACGTCATCATGTTTCTGGTTACCCAAGATAGGTGCAACCTGACCTTAAAAATGCTCCTTTTTTCATCAACGGAAACAGCTGCATATGGAATGAATAAAGAGTAACAAATCATAGAGACCTATTGGTTACGAATTTTCCCATTTCATCAAACGGAAAAAAGCTGTATGAAGGAAAAATAAATTGTATGATAATTACAATTTTTTTTCTTTTAATTTAAATATTGCTTTTAAAAAATTATGTTTCTTTGTTCTATTGGTATGATTCCAATTCTAAAGTATTTTAAATATTTGCACCGTCAGCATATTTCTGTATTAAACGTTACGTTTATTTGCCCTTATCGTATGATCTGATTCTATAGCATTTTAAATACTTCCACTGTCAGCATATTTCTATATACTGAAGGTTAATACAGACTATATGTTTTAAACGTTCTTTTCATCAGACGGAAACAGATGTACATGACTGAATGGAAGTGCAGTAACTCAAGTATGTTTACTGGTTACGAAGTTTCTATAAATTCAAATGGTCTTTTACATGGAACGGAAACAGCTGTACATGGACTGAATGGAAGTGCAATAAATCGTACACTGACTATATATTCACTGGGCTCGGTAACGCACTGGTTGGTAAATAGACGAGAGCCCACAAACTCGGCCCCTTTCAGGGTCCCTAACTCCAGATGGAGGAATCACGGTCCGAAGAGACACCGGCTAATCAAAATGTCGTTACATGACAACCCCGCTGAAAAGTAAAAGCTGTTCACAACAGAGGCGGTCATAAGTTGACGTTTTATTGAAAATACACTGTAGTTTGAGGCCCTTTCGACAATACCGATGATGACAAACGGTGTGCCCGAGTTTGGTTTAGTGTCTATTTAAATGTGCCCTGTCTGCACAAAATGCAAAGAAGGCGAATTGTTAATGCTTTATATCGACAAAATGGTGTTATCCGTAACCTTTATGTCACGCCATGATTGTGAACACAAATTTCATGTAAGAAATAATAAAACAATACAATCATCTGTTTAATGATTTATTTTGTTATTAATTTGGCTTTGTTTATTTGTTTTATGCAAAATATATTTATATCGGGTGACATTATTAATATATAATTTAAAAAAAAAAAAAAGTTCCACTTTTAAATGATGAAAATCGATAAAAAAAAAAAAAGATAAAAAAAAGAAGAAGAAAGCAACATAAATCCCTAAAACTTGGCACAAAACCAGCTTACTATGTTGTTCCGTGATGGAAAAAAGCTTCATTTTGATACATGGTCTACGTTTAAAAATGTGTTTGTTTATGTTTCCATTAGCAGCAAGGTATCTTTTATATGCACTTTCCCACAGACAGGAAAGCACATATCACGGCCTATGACCAGTTGTGGTGCACTAGTTGGAACGAGAAAACACCTAATCATGTGAATGGATCCATCGATGTGATTCGATCCTGCGACGTAAGCACCGCGGGTGAGCACTTAATTCAATGAGCTAAATCCCGCCCCAGTTTTAAAAAGATGCAGGATACAAAATGCTACACCACTGAGAAGCTACCCATCGTCTACTAGAGGTCTAAATTAACGAGCTACTCTCGATTCACTAATATCAAAACTTATATTAGCCCTGCCATTTACCTTTCGACCGACCGTTCAAAAATTGCGCCAAATTGCGCACCCTTTCTCTTTGGCATTAATTGCTCCATTCGAAATTCCATAGCACCACCACCACCCCCACCACCCGCCTGCTACCGACTTGATCGGGCTGCTTGTGCTCCCTTGCACCTGCCAGTGCAGGCGGTCCCTCCTCCCCCCCCCCCCCCACTTTCCTGTCATGGACAGGCGTGCGCTACAACAGCTTGTTCTGAATGTGCACGTAAAACCCTATGACATGACATGACATCATCTACTGTCCATCCTGAAAACTATCGTCAGTTATTGGCCCATCGTCTTTCTTCACCCCAGGGGCGGGACGTAGCCAAGTGGTAAAGCGCTCGCCTAATGCGTGGTCAGTCTAGGATCGATCCTCGTTGGTGGCCCTATTGTGATATTTCTCGTTCCAGTTAGTGCTCCACAACTGGTGTAAAAATATTCTTGGTGTGTCTTGTCTGTGGAAAGTTGCATGTAAAATATCCCTTGCTTATAATGGAAAAATGTAGCGGGTTTCTTCTCAAAGACTATTTGTCAAATTACCGAGTACCGATGATTAATAAGTCAATATGCTCTAGTGGTGTCATTAAACGAAACAAACTTTAACTTTAACCTCATTAGTAAAGTGCGGTTGGTCTAGGATCGATCCCCGCCAGTGAGCTATTTCTCTTTACAGCCATTGCACCCCGACCGAGGAATGTACAATCCTGTCTGTGGGATGCTGTATATAAAAAAAATCCCTTGCTGCTAATTTGAAAGAGTAGCCCATTGCTTGGTAGCGGGTTTCCTGTCTCATTATCTGTCTGGGCCGTAACCATAAAATTATGTCCGACGCCATAGAATAGTATAGAGTTGAATGCATCGTTAAATAAAACATTCCTTTCTTCCTTCCTACACCTCGACCCGTTGTGTATTTCATTCCGGGGTGAAATGTACTTTCTTGTGTCTTCGAGAGCTATCCCACGGACATTTCAAGATTTATTTTTTTATAATGTTCTTCTACCGATATTGACTATTTGGAGAGAGAGAGAGAGAGAGAGAGAGAGAGAGAGAGAGAGAGAGAGAGAGAGAGAGAGAGAGAGAGAGAGAAGAGAGAGAGAGAGAGAGAGAGAGAGAGAGAGAGAGAGAGAGAAATTTTTTCCAAAGGATCTTTTATATGCAACATCCCACAGACAGGATTGTACATACCACGGCCTTTAATATACCAGTCGTGGTGCACTGGCCGGAACGAGAAATAGCCCAAATGGGCCCACAGACGGAGACCGATCCCAAACCGACCGCGCATCAAGCGAATATTTTACCACTGGGCTACGTTCCGCCACGAGAGAGAGAGAGAGAGAGAGAGAGAGAGAGAGAGAGAGAGAGAGAGAGAGAGAGAGAGAGAGAGAGAGAGAGAGAGAGAGAGAGAGAGAGAGAGAGATAGACAAAGAGAGACAGAAACAAAGAGAGAGATAGAAATAAAGAGAGACAAAGAAAGAGAGACAGAGAAACAAAGAGAAAGAGAGACAGAAAGAAAAAAAAGACAGACAGACAGGCAGCGAGATTGGTGACGGAACAGACAAAATGCTATCACGATATGGCTGGTGGAGTGAGTGACGAGGTATCTATAACACTAAACACACGTGCATGATCGACCTCGATGTGCTACTGCCATTAACCTTTGTTTAACATCAACAAGAACATTCACAGAAATAAGATCCCTCGTCTTTGACAGATAGATTGAGATATTTCTTTCAAGTGAAACATTTTTAAATTTTACTTTCGAAACAAAATACAAGAATCAGATGCATTACTCCCGAGTCACTATTTTCAGTCAGTTTCAAATTTCGTTTCAAAGATCTTAAAAGACTGGTAAAATCAAACTTGAGAAAAGTCCCTTCACAGTTCCGCCGTTTGAATTTTTTTCAGACCAGTACTCAGCTTAAATTAAATGTGGAAAGAAGGAGAGAAATGTTTTATTTAACGACGCACTCAACACATTTTATTTACGGTTATATGGCGTCAAACATATGGTTAAGGACCACACAGTTATTTAGTGAGGAAACCCGCTATCGCCACTTCATGGGCTACTCTTTTTCGATTAGCAGACAAGGTTTTACATACCACGGCCTTTGATATGCCAGTCGTGGTGTACTGGCTGGAACGAGAAATAGCCCAATGGGCCCACCGACGGGGATTGATCCCAGACCGACAATGCATCGGGCGAGCGGTTTACCACCGCCCAAATTAAATGTGGGTGCAATGAAAACAAACAATCGAGACAAAGTTATAGAGAGTCGTTTTTAGTTTGGCAAAAAAAAGGGAACTTCCAAACTAAAACGGCACTTCTGATTTTTAGGGGAGCAAGTGCCCCTTGTACCCCCCTCCACACACACACACACACACACACACACACACGTTAGGTACGGCTCTGGTTTGATACAGAATATGTTGCTCGTACAATTTACATACATTTGAAAGAGTTACGGTGTGAAGTAGTGAAGCAGTAAACATTGTCGGCCATACAGACCTGACCCCCTGACACGTCCAAAACGTCTAATTGGTATTAAGAGACTTGCCAGAATGTTGGCACAAGACATCAACAAAAATAAAACAACAAGTCTGTTGTGTGCGACCTTTGTGTTGACTTCTTGCTACACTTCCAGTGAGTAATGGACGGGTAGCTATGGTGTTCGACAACCTCTTAATAAATCTTTGTCAGACTAATGTAATCATTATTGAATTATGTGGTGCTCTAGCTAGCAGACTACGGCGAATAAAAGAGCCATTGTCCCCGGCGACTAACGATGTGAAATTCTACCCTATTTCTTTCTCGTTGCAACACAGGCGGTTATCCACCCTTGGATGTCAACACATTGGTATTTTATAACGTGTGCTAAACGATCCACCTGCTAAGCTGTGTTTCAGTTATCGTGGAAACCAAACAATATAGAAAGCAAATGTACCATAAAATACGTTCCTGCAAATTGTCTTACTTCACACCTTTGCAACAATACGCTATCTGTGTGGAGCTAATGTTTTTTACATTTTATCCAAGATGGCAATCATGACACTCCCTCCTCTTCGTTATTTCAAAACACTACCATTTGTGTAGCTGTTAACTGCAATACAGTTGTTAAGCAGTATACACTAGATGTTGAAACCAGTGCAAAGTAGCCTACCCCCCCCCCCCCCCCCCCCCCAAATGGAACTGCGATTTCAGCAAAAACCAGGGTTGCTAATAAAAAACATTAATTAAATATCTTATATGCCAAGATGCGAGTACATTAAATGTGAGGTACCACTTTTTTATTTTTTATTGGTGTACTGCCTGAGTGTGTTGATACGCTGCTTATATCTGTTTTATTGGTGTACTGCCTGAGTGTGTTGATACGCTGCTTATATCTGTTTTATCGGCAGTGGAAACTGATTTGGTCCTACAGAATCTTTAACTTTGTTATTGTAGATCAGGTTCAGTTGGTTGTAGAGTTATCGTCTAGTTGGATTCCCTCTCCTCCTCCTTTTTAGTCAGTATCCCACAACTGTTACATCAAAGGCCCTGGTGTGTGAAGTCCTGGCTATGAAAAAGTTCATATAAAAGTTGCCTGCGGCTTTTTGTTAGGAGTAACCTATGTGACGACAACGAGTTTTCTTTCATTCTTTAGATCAAGAGTCGAACGATCCATATGTTAGACGCCTAAATAGTCATAGTTTAAAAATGTTTGAGGTGTTGTTACTATTTATTTCATTTTCTATTTTCACAATATTATAGACATCGGTTTTATACATTTAACTTTGACCTTTAACACAATCACACACACAAACACACACACACACGCGCGCGCGCAATTTCATTTGAATTTTAAAAAAACTGAAAAAACCAACTCTCTTCCCCCCCCCCCCCCCCCCGAAAAAAAAAAAAAGAAAGAAAGAAAAAACAACCAAACAAAAACCTCCAACAACAAAACAACAAATTTTATATTCATTTAATTCTTACGCAACACATACACAATGGTTGAATAGAAACCATGTTTTCTGAAACTGTTTAATTGCTAGTTATTTCTTCTTATTATGCAATTACCCGTAGACTGGCTATTTTCACAATTACCCGAAAATTGCATGTGAATGACTACAAATAAACAGAAAAACAAAAACTCAACCATTTATAATTCGCAGCACGTGCTAGCCTGGGAATAAAAGCCGAAAAGAAACCAAAAGAAAGAAGTCTCGCTTTCGTTACAAACAAGTTCCAGACAGTGAAAAACAGGAGAATATTGTGAAAAACAACACAAACGAACATGATCGCAGTTTGTGATCAAATATTCTAGCATTGTTTCTCTTGGTCAATGTGTCAGTCTTGTTCCCACATGTGCTACGTATTACCTACAGCTTACATGGGGAATCGGAGCCCCCGCTGAACTGGGAGGAAGTTAAATGGATACTAAAACAAACTCCGTCACTTTCCGTCAGACGGCGAGCGTCAAACCGAGATAAGCCGACTTACTTATTGTTTAATAGCAACGCTTGATAAATATAACAATAAAAATTAATGACCTTACTTTGTGGCCCCGTGGATAAAATTCACACATGGCTGGTAACCACTGCAGCCAATACTTTAATTTTATCAAGTCGTTGATAAATGTGTTAGATATGCACCTTCTATGCACAAAGGCGTAGGCATAAGAGATGGGTGTCCGAGGGGCTGTTGCCCCCTCCAGGCGCGTGTTTAGAAAATTATTCAGAGGGGGTCTACAGTGTGGCGATCGAAATTTCTAAGGAATTCGTGTTATGTTTCCCCCAAAAAGATTTTTTTAAAATTGGAAAATTTGCTTTGAAAACACGTTCTACCCCCAGCCCGTATCTCTGCACATGTGCCTGCCCCACCCCACCCCACCCCCACCCCCCCCCCCCCCCCCCCCACCCCCACTCAGGATTAGGGTATTGAACATTTTTCAGAATAAAGACATTTCACAGGGCAAAAACGCAAATTTACCTTTTAAAATGTCGTACAAACTCCTCCCAACCATAACCCCAGTAAAGTGCCGTACAATTATACGTCTGTGAGTAGGCCTATGCCAAACTACTTTAGGATTGCCAAATTGTACACCAAGAGTGTTTGTAACTTCATGAAACAGTTAGCCTACTTTGAAGAGTGAATTGAAAATGCTATGCTCCATAAATAATGCACAGTGTTTAAATGTTTCCAATAATGACACGCGACACACTGCCAGCATTTCCTAATGGTTGAGAATCTTTCACTTGCTGGCTTTGCCATAACTATTTCACCCTAATCATCTTAAATATTCATTAGACAAAGTTCGGAATAATTTACCATCAGCAAATGAAAATATTTTTTTGAGAAAGCAGTAAAAATTTATTATTATTATTTTGTTTTTTTGCTTTCTTTTAAATACCACTGGAGCACATTGATTTATTAATCATCGGCTATTGGATGTCAAACATTTGGTAATTCTGACAGACAGGATAGCACATACCACGGCCTTTGATATATCAGTCGTGGTGCACTGGCTGGAACGAGAAATAGCCTAATGGGCCCACCGACGGGGATCGACCCCAAACCGACAAGACATCAAGCGAGCGCTTTACCACTGGGCTACGTCCCGCCCCTCGATTAGTAGCAAAGACAAATATTAATTGTGTTGTAATTGTTTATAAACAATACATATATAAAATGGTGGGTGTTTTTTTTTTTTTTGGGGGGGGGGGGGTGTTTTTTTATTTATTAATAAAATTTTGGAACACTTGTATATAACAGAATTCACGCCCTCTCCCCCCCCCCCCCCCCCACACACTCACCCGAGGACCACGAAATTTATTTCTGTTTTTTGTCCTGCTATACATAGAGACAAAAATCGAATGCTAGTTTGTTTTCCAGATGCTAGAAAATATCGTTTGAGGCCATCCAAAGATAAAAATAATATGGTAAGTACCACAAATAAAAATTGTACCCCGAAATCTGACTTATACCCCCGAATCAAACTCATAGGCATACGGGCTCCCATTTGTGTATGGACAGGCTGTTTTTTGCATGAATTAAACGAAAATTCCCGAATCTAGATAACAACATTTATTCCTATTAGCATTACTACCAAAACTAGGTCTCAGGTTAGCACATTTTGCCCGAATATCTCTCTAATTTTTGCCCGAATTTTTCTCCAGCAATAGAGGGGCAATTGTCCTCCTGCTCCCCTGTCTCGTACGCTTATGATCAAACTTATACCTCCTGGTGAATATGGAAGGGCCATCAAATATGATGCTAAAGCTGAAGGGTTTTTTTTTTTTTTTTTTTAACTTCCCCTGCGCGTGCTGTAACCTCACCGTGGTGCAGGGGTGTAACATTCTCTCTGTATTTTTGCACAGTTCTTTACACTGTGTTTTTGTTTAAATCTTGAATTTTTATATTGATGTTGATCATCACTTTATTTGTTTGCATTACCATAGTTTAACACCCAATAGCCGATGTATTTTTCGTGCTGGGGTGTCGTTAAACATTCATTCATTCATTCATTCATTCATTCATTCCACTGAATATGCTTTATAAAGCTGCATTTAAAAAAAAGAAGAGTTATATTTGTTATAAGTTAATAGTGATGAATAAAATGGCTCTTTAATATAACTATTTTTTTAAACTGAAAAAATACTTTATTACATTTACAAACAATTGATTCGGGCACACGTCAATAATATACAATGTACATATGTAATATCGGCGACGATTGATACATTTGTTGCTCTTATAATGCGATCGTCTCGGACTTCATGTGGGAAAACATTTAAGTTTTGTTCAGAACATTAACATGTTTAAAAGCTAATCCATGTGATCATATTTCCACTTAATAGCATATCCACGCTGGATCAATTATCTTCTTCAAAGGGCGCACTAATCTAATAAATCGGCCTCGCGTGCCCAATAATGATAAGATGTCGTCTGGAGCCGCCGTAACTCCGCGTCCGCTTCCGCTCGTTAACACAACATTGTCTGTCTTTACATGGTCGTTTACTAGTATTTTAAAGCCAACATGAAATTGTTACACTTTTATTAAACGAAGCCATTTATGGATAGCAGCGTTCGTTCAGAACAAGCAGTGTCATCTGGTCTATAATTTAACTACTTATGGGGTAGTGAATAAAGCAGCAGGTACTGTATACAGGGCAGCGGTTTATAGGGGTGGGGGTGGGGTAGGGTATACCGTCTTTTCCCGATAATCAAAAAGGGAGTAGCCTACATCCATGTACAGCACACACGAAATTACGCTTTATATTTCAACTCTTAAACAGGCCGCAAAATGGAGGCGGGGTGGGGGGGGGGGGGCTGTCCTCCACGTTTTCTTGTTATTATGTTCAGGAATCTGGCAACTGTATTTGGACACCTGAAATTCGAAACTTTCTCTGTGAGCATGCTCCCGAACCCCTGCTTAACAGGTTCGGCGTCTTCAGTCCCTAAAATTTACCTCCCCGGGCCATCCCACTGAAAGTGCCTTCTACTTTCAAATACACTCCACGCCGTCTTTTACAAGCTTTCTTTTTTCTTTTTCTTTTTCAGTTTTTATTTTTACAAAAAGAAAGTTGCCTTAATTTTGAAACACCAACAATGCACCATTTCCTATCTGTAATACGAAATTCTTCCAGACTAGTGTTCCACGCGACCGTTCAATTAGAGTAAATAATATTAACACATTTATTCATACAAATATGTTTCTACAATATTAGTCTTGGTATAAATCCCACAAATTCTAAAACGTTGGAAGACTGGCGGAGGTCCCAGTTGTGGATTATTAACGGCTTTCCTAATAGGTTCAGTGGATTCGAACCCCGACAAAATACACGTTTTTGTTTTAGCCAAAACAACCAAAATTGGGATATTTACATAAGACGGGTTGAGATCGGTTTGGATTAATAAAATAAATCCGGTTCATATGTAAACTATTTAATATATAAAATATTTACTTACAAATATTTTAAACCATTAGTTAATTTTGACAATGTCCTAAATGAATACGATACGGAACTATTCTATTTTAACACGGCGTATATAGTTATACAGTACACGTATTATCGATTCAACTTCAGTGTTCTCGAAGAGAAAAAAACCCTTTCTCACATTAAAAATCCATAACCACTGTCCCTAGCATCCGCTGTGGGGGTAATTAAACAGTTACTTGTAACTAACAGATAAAACAGATCCACGACTATTGTTGATTTTCACCAGAAAACGACAACAAATCGTCAAGGTTTACACCCAAGAAAGCTGGAAATTGAGCGAGGATTACCAAAGTATTGTAAAGGCGGCCGGTGATGACATATTAAACAGTTTTGGTAAGAAAAAAGTGGCATTAAAACACTTTGAGGCGAGAACTAGGCCCGTGAGGCATTCCCCGATTAGAGACGAGGCATGGGGAGGCTGGGGCTCGCTGCCTTGGTGTTTTGTGTAGGTAAGTATATGCAGATGCGCCACTGTCTCACGGCTTTGTTCTGGCTCCGCCCCGGGCGACCAGACAACAGGCTTGCAATCGAGAAAAAACCCCACATTATGGGAACATAACTGCTTCTGAATATTTCATTCAGCAGTGTTTAGTATTCAAAAAGGAAATTGCACACAGATGAAGAACGTACATGAATGCGTTCTTTGTTTCAAAAACGTTTTATTTATTAACAGAACCAAGCTTGTTTGTTTGGGGTTTTTGTTTTTTTGCTTTCTTTTTGTTTCTTAGATGTTCATTATTATTATTATTTAAATCCTCTCGTAAGTTCCGTTTTGTTAAATATATCTTTTCGTTTGCTATATTTTTATATTTCATGCTTACGTTTATCATATTTTCTTTCAAATCTTTCCCGACAAACCCCCCCCCCATGCACTTCTAATTGTATACATAATTAAAATTTTCAAATGTATGTAGGCTCTACATGCATGTGTGTTAGAATCGCGCGCGTTAACGAACATAATTCAAATAAAAGTGAACGACGTCGAAGAACCAATGAAAGTAAAATATTCTGAAACAAATTTTGGAGCTGAATATCAGCATAGATAAAATATTCATGGGCAATTGTTGAAGATGAATGCCAGCTGTCTATTACGACCTTAAAACGGACTTCCGTTACATTGAACGCTCTTTTACAAAAGACCAAATAATAGTTCATTGTGAAATAATTCATGTAACGAAACCTTGAAAAAAAAAAGCCAAGTACATTAGCAAAAAACACTCGAAAATATGAAAGTAGTCATCTGTTAGCCCGAAGACATGATATTAAATATTAAAATCAGTTATGTGAATTAGACAGGTGACGCTCAGCATTTAAAAGAAAACCCACATTTAAATTTCATTCAGGTTTCACGTTCCTTTCAGACAAATCGATTACGGCTGTTAGTTTCACACTGAGTACGACCCATTTGAATATACATGTATCAGTAAATAATGTAAAAAACTGAAAAGCATGTTATTTTAAATGAACACCAGGGAACAACATAAAAAACAAAAAGCTTTCAAAAGCCAACTATATTAAAATTTCATCAGCGTTTTTTCTTTTCTTCACAAATTCTGAACACAGTATGACAGAAAATTACGTTTAAGATCTAAGACTGCAAGATGTGCGTTGTTTTGGTAGATGGGGTGGGGTGGGGGTAGGGGTGGGCAGAGTACCACAGGGACCATATGATACTAATAACTGCAACACAAATAAGATTATATTTAAAATTAGGCTGGTTCATCATAATAAACGTTTTGGGCCGTTGTTTATTACGCTATTTTTATTTATTTATTTATTTTTATTCTTTTTACTATTGCCACGTAAAATATAATCACCGAACAATTCACTTTAACATCCACACTGTGACAGGCAAGTAACACGTTTTACCTGTAACATACATATGCCGTATCGGCATCTAGTCTCTCTGAAGCCAGTGTTCAAATATGTTTGCGCATGCATGCGTGTTTGTTTTAAGAGTTTGTGCGTGCGTTAAAACACACTAAAAAGGGAGGTCCGTGTTTATTTTATTTTATTTTAATGGGGAAGCAATTTTTCCCACTCCTTCCAAACAGCCCGCGACTTGCCATAGTCGAGTTTTGCAACCACATCTCCTCTGGATATGCCCGTCACGGATTTGTGTACAGGAAATTATACAAGGAAGATTTCTAGACTGGCCAGCCAAGTTTCTAGGGTAGTTAAAGTCATGTTCCCCCGAAAAATATATTTTGAAAAAAACAAAACCCAATGTTAATAATTAAATTATGACCCCTTTACACCCCACACCTGTCTGGAAACTGACGTTTGTAGGATCGACCCCTCCCCATTCCCATGGGAGTAGCTACAGAGTATTAATTATTACATTCCAATTTAACCAATGCTCCACTGAAGGTTAGATCTGCAATTAACCTATGTGCCTCCCCAAGACATATAATATAACTATTATAAGCCCATGTCCACTACAGAGAGGCTGGTTTTAATGAACACTTCCAGATACAGCATATATATACCATAACCTTCAGTGGAGCAGGGCCGTAGCTAGCGAGGGGTCTGTCCCTTTAATGAATGAATGCGCTCTAGATAATGGTGTCAGACAAACGTTTAACTTTTTTTTGCGAATCTAGTGAGTCCTTGTATAATAACCTAGCATGGGGTGTTACAGATCAAAGGGTTGATCACCCATCCTGATCAGTCCTGCATAACCGATACATCAACTGTCATATCTGACAAAAATGCACATAAAATGTACCTCGTTTCTCTTTGGTATGTGTGGCCTATCATATGTGGTGGCAAGAGGCTTCCTCCCTCTACCTCAAGTGTTGAAATAACCGTATTAATGATACACCGACCAAACAACCATAATTTAAATGTACTGGTGGCATGAAATATTCCTTTGAAACGCTACAAGTATCAAATAAAAAGTCCAGTGATTTTAATGGACTCTCTTTCTCTCTCTTTGCTTTGGGCAATCTGCTGTTTCACCATACCCAGCATGTTCTTTACCTGCATTTGCACTCCCTTTGGCAATGGTTTTGTAAAACTGTAGGGCTGGGCTAGAGTCATAAATCATCACATGGACTTGAGGTCTGGTTTTACAGGTATGGAATGTGTTTTGAAGTGTTGATGAACAGGCAATGTCATGTGACATGTCACATATATATAAAGCATTCACCAATACAGAAGATATTACAGCAAGGTTTCAAAGATTGGTGTGGTGTTTTAAAACTGAGGTAGGGTTCTCCACCTATGAATTTCAGACTTTAAAACAGCCTAGGGGGACATAACTATTGAATTTTCCCATTTCAGGAATTAATGTTAGAAACTTTAGCAATATAGTGCACATAAACAGCTTCATTAAAGTATTTAATACTGTAATAATAAACAGATGTTTAATATAGATTGTTATTACACAGCTATACATTCTGAGATTTAAAATGCTATCAGTGACTATACTTATACCACTCAAAACAAGTTAAGGGTCAATAAATATTTTTTATATGCAAGTGCATTTCACCATAATACCATCATACCAGGGCCATAGCTAATCCGTATTAAGTATTGAGTATTAATTACTCAGTTCCCCCCCCCCCCCCCCACAAAAAAATCCAAGCTACGGCCCTGCATACTGAATGCAACAAAATGTTGTCACTATATTTACCACAAACAGGTCAATACAATTAAAAATATAAAACAAATACACCTGAAGAAAAACACAAATCTTGGTATGAATGCAAATCGTTTATTCCTCTTTACTATTTTCACACATGGTATTATGATTGCAGCATATTTTACTAACATCATCAAAAATCCCAGACAGATACCCTAGAAAATCAAAAAAAATATTGGTAACTAATGTGTCTCAACAAGACATGGTTCAGAAAGTGTTGTCTGTTCTTGTCCATGCAGTGTCTATACCATTCCTGATACAAATGTTTAATTTCAGCACATTAACTGTGTAACAATGACCATACAAAGTGTATTTGTGATTAAAAGACCTGCTTTTCATGCTTACAATCACTGTTTTTATTACTCTTTCAAACACATTCTACATGACTTTTCCTCCCATTTTGAACAAAAAAAGCCCAACAACTTTAGAATAATAAGTTTCAAATTAACTTCAGTTTGAGGTTACACAGAACTAAAAGGTAATAATGAAACTTGTCACTGAAATATTAGTACCAGTTTTCCAAGAATCAGTATGCAGGTGTTGTTGTTTTTTATTATCTTTGTTTTTTATTATCTCTCTCTATAATGTTGTATCTTGTTTATAGATTCACACCTAGGATCTGAACAGCTACACCAGCTTGTCAAGATTTCTTTTCTTCTTCAGGTTTCTTTTCTTCATTAGGTTTTGTGGTAAAGGGATTCAGTTTCTGAAGCCAAGATTCCCTATAAAACAAACAATCAAAATATGTGTGAATAAGATGTTCATAATTATAGGACATGTCATGTAAACAGACATTATGAGACGTTATCGTTATAGGACATGCCATGTAAACAGACATTATGAGACGTTATCGTTACAGGACATGTCATGTAAACAGACATTATGAGACGTTATCGTTACAGGACATGCCATGTAAACAGACATTATGAGACGTTATCGTTACAGGACATGCCATGTAAACAGACATTATGAGACGTTATCGTTACAGGACATGCCATGTAAACAGACATTATGAGACATTATCGTTATAGGACATGTCATGTAAACAGACATTATGAGACGTTATCGTTATAGGACATGCCATGTAAACAGACATTATGAGACGTTATCGTTATAGGACATGCCATGTAAACAGACATTATGAGACGTTATATGACATGTCATGTAAACAGACATTATGAGACGTTATCGTTATAGGACATGCCATGTAAACAGACATTATGAGACGTTATCGCTATAGGATATGCCATGTAAACAGACATTATGAGACGTTATATGACATGTCATGTAAACAGACATTATGAGACATTATCGTTATAGGACATGCCATGTAAACAGACATTATGAGACGTTATCGTTATAGGACATGCCATGTAAACAGACATTATGAGACGTTATATGACATGCCATGTAAACAGACATTATGAGACGTTATCGTTATAGGACATGCCATGTAAACAGACATTATGAGACGTTATCGTTATAGGACATGCCATGTAAACAGACATTATGAGACGTTATCGTTATAGGACATGCCATGTAAACAGACATTATGAGGCATTATCGTTATATGACATGTCATGTAAACAGACATTATGAGACGTTATCGTTATAGGACATGTCATGTAAACAGACATTTGTCTTAATTCGAAAAGCCTGTCCAAAATCTGCATACAGTCCGTCTAATCTGGAACAAACTAAATCCACAGTTATTGAGACCAAGATTAAACTGGTTTATACCTGTCTACTAGAGAATTGACTGAACTGGCAGTTTTTTCATTTCATCAAGAAAGTTCATTATGTATGTACCTAGCTCCCCTTTGTATCACTTTTAATGCAAAGCCATGCTTCAAGAACAAAAGCATTAATTTATGTTGAACAAAATTCAGCAAACTGATTAGTATACCCTAATAACTGTGAATCTCGGTATACCGGTACATAAAATATTAAAATAAAAATCTCAACTTACTCCTCATATTTGTCTTCATATTTTCCTTCTGAAATAAATATTAAATAAAATCAGTATACAAATATTTGAAACATGTATATATTTATAATTTCTATGACAAACCAGCAACGAAGATTATGTACCTCCTCATTTATTCAGTGTGTGGAAAAGGAGTGTCCTAAACCACTAACAATTAACAACTAACCCACTGTCCTGGACAGACAGCTGAGATAGCTGAGGTGTGTGTGTGCCCAGGACATCATGCTTGAACCTCAATTGGATATAAGCATGAAACTCGCTACATTTTTCCATTAGTAGCAAGGGATCTTTTACATGCACTATCCCACAGACAGGATAGCACACACCACGGCCTTTGATATACCAGTCGTGGTGCACTGGCTGGAGTGAGAAATAGCCCAACAGGCCCACCAACAGGGATCATTCCTAGACTGACTGTGCATCAAGCAAGGGTTTTCCCACTGTGCTGTTCTGCCCTTGTTACCTTTGAGATCGTCAATCAGCTGCTGGGTGAAGATCTCCTTGAGAGGACGGATGGGATTCCTGGCGGCGTGTTCAGCCTTCGCCCTTGCCACAGCCTCTCCGAGAGGAAGACCTATCCACTCCGCCTCCTCCTCCTGCAACACAAACACACAACATTCAATTTTTTTGTACTTAATGTTATCAATTTCTACAAATAGACTTTCATACCAAAACCAATAATAAAAAAAAATTCTACTGTACTTTAGAGGCTTGTCCTCAAAAACAATAACTGGTCATGGAAATGAACCACACATCAATGGTTAAGGCTGGTAGGTACTGGGTTTGTATCCCAGTACCAGCTCTGAGGCCTGCTTTCATCAATGCGATTTCCACACATGGAAATGTGCTTTTCATATCTGCATTTTCGTAAGTGGATTACAATACAAAATGTGACATAGTTGATGTGTACTTTCAAGTCGCTAGAGAACTATTTGCATTATGATGATGCTACAAGAAAAACTGACATACAACAAAAATGCTAATCAATCGACTTTTTCCCCAGCACCCTGTGGAAAAGATACTGTATATATGCACTGTATAGATTTTGATAAATCATGTTAATAGAAAGTTGGCCGTACCCAGAGTGGAAGAATAGCTCAGTGTTGAATTTTAAGATATGAACTCTTTTTTCTTCTTATAAAGTTGTAAGTTGTTTTGGTTTTGAAATATATAGCAGTATATACATGTAGTAGGTTATACTATCACAAAATTGAACAAAAACCCCAAGTACGATTTGTTGTTATAAATGAGCTGAATTAAAATGTAATTAAAATACAAGGACCTGCAATACAAAACTTATAATGAAAACTTACAGGTTTTTGTGTTTTACAAACAACTGTATAATTTTATTATATTAACTTGCATTTAAAAGTCACCTCATTACAAAACATTTGTCTTAGATCTTGGAAAGGCTTTGCTGAGAGTGTGAATATACCAGTTTTTCATAGGAAGACCATCTAGACAGAACAGAATTATAGCAGAATATCTGTAAAAACTTGGCAGGTGGAGAGTTCAAAACTAAATTATTTCCCCTTCTGTAAAGTTCCAAGACATTTAAAGCGAAAGACACTACTATTGAAACAAATTGTGTTCAAAAAGGAATAAATCTAACTTTAATTGTCATTTTATAATTGAACATAGGGCTGAACAAACAAGCCGATACAGATGTAGTTCCCACAGAGCATCACTTGTGGTGTCTGCTGGTCTGGTCACCCAATAAAAGCCACCCCCTGCTGAGGTATAATGTCTGCCGTGCTGCCATCTTTACAGCCTGGTGAGGAATATTTAGCGTGTATGAGAGAATTGGCCAGAATTGTCTGAGAGGTCTATTAACAGAGAGATCAGTGTTGGAGCACAAGGTGGGCTGACACCTGACTTTATGACCTGACACCCTGGACCAACATGAGGTGATCAGTGAAATGACTCTTATCGTTAAACACACAAGCCATGTGCGCACCATCACATACCTGTTGCAGAACACTGGATGGACAGGAGACAGCACACACTATTATAGATCAGTCAAACTAGGAAATGCTGAGATGTTCAAAATGATTCAACAGTTTAGAGTTGCAATCAAATGTTATGACAAATTCTAACAAATCTCTATCTCTCTCTCCCTCTCCCCCACCCTCTCTCTCTCCCTCTCCCCCACCCCCTCCCCCTCTCTCTCTTTCTGTCTCTCTCTGTCTCTATCTGTCTCTCTGTCTGTCTCTCTGTCTGTGTCTCTCTCTCTCTCTCTCTCTCTCTCTCTCTCTCTCTCTCTCTCTCTCTCTCACACACGCACATACACACACACAACCCCACCAGCAATTTAAAGGTGCTTAAAGGTGAAAAAAACAAACAAACACAAACAAAAACCCTAGGCTCCAGTGGAATAGTGAGGGTAGGAGTGAGGAGTGATTGTAAATGTGTAGGTGTGAATTGAGTATACTGCAATGTATGTATCTGTCTGGATGTGGGTGAATGTGTATTGGTGGAAGGAATGTAGGTGTCTTGGCAGATGAAGGTGTATTGATGTATGTATGGATATAAGTATACTGGTATGGGTGTGTGGGTGTAGGTGTTGATGTGGGTATACTGCTATCAATGTATGTGTTTGGTTTTGGGTACATGTGTATTGATGGAATATATGTGTATTGGTGTATAATGGATATAAGTGTACTGGTGTGGATGAATGGGTGAAGGTATTTTCCTATGTTACAACTGTACAGCAATACTGCCATATAGTCCATGCTAAAAATAAGTAATATAGCAGATTGGTCTTTCTATGCACTTCTTACAGACGATTCAATGCTAAAACCTTTAATATGGCAGCTATAGACCATTGGTTGGAACAGGAAAAATAATTTAATAATGGCAATCAAATATTTGTTTTTCCCATTACAAAAATTCCCAAGTAAACCAAGGAATATCGTAGCTTTGGCCCTTCAAAAAAAGTACACAACAAAATATTAAAATTTATAACATATTTGTGTCATAGTTCACAGTTTCCAAAATCCACTCTGTACATCCAAACAGCACAATTAGAGCCAAGGATGTTAAAGAGAAAAACCCATATCCTAACATCTCTACCTGTACAATGTGGAATTAGGAACACACAAGTGCTGAATTATGAAAACACAAGTGTGGCGTGTGGCTGGCAATGAGTTGCAGCAATTAGCTGGTGACTGTTAATTGAGTGCAGCACAACCCCTGCAGTGAGTGGTTACATCACGAGAACATAATCTCATCATACTCCAACAATAGAGTGATCACACACCAGTCAATAATTCATTACACTAACACACATTAGAGTACCAGTGTAGAAACGGCCATACCAGCAGGCAGTGTCTGTAGATATCACATCATCCATCATACACTTTCACCAAACTTGGTCTGTTGAACGGTTCAACAACAACACTGAGAGAGCTCTAAAATATGCAAATTAGTTTATGTTTTCACAGTTAGTAAAACACATTTTAAATTCAGAATAAAACCTACATGTAGGTCTAAAGAGACAGTTGATTTTGATCAGAGCTTTAGAGTTGTACCTGTGGTGTGCCTTGCTGAGGAAAAAGACGTACAGTTGAATATCACATATCTACAGAAAGTGTGCATTGATCTCTTCAGATGGCTTTAATACTATACAGAGGTAAGTCACTTTGTTTTCTTTTATAATGTTTTTTTTTTTTTTTTTCCAGGTTTTTAAAAACTTTACTTGTTTAAATTTTTTAGTATAAGTCTACCTTGACTGGAATTCCACAGCATTTAGAAATAAATATAAGCAAACAGTTAAAGAATCAAGCAAAATTTGCAAATCATACTGGCATGACATACTTCAACAGTATGGTCTCTTTACATATATTTTATTCTAACTAGGTGTGTGTGTGTGTGGTTAATGTTTGGCATGCTTCCATCAGAGAACTGTTCAAGTATGCCTGTCATGAGCACACCCTCTGACTTCGCCAGTGTTCTGTCCATGACAGTCATTTAACTAGGTTTCCAAAACACTATTTTATATACAGTGAAACCTGTCTAAACCTAATATTTCTTTGATTAAGACAGGATCCAATGTTTAGAGGGTCTCGTTTCAGTATTTTGAAAATTTGGAATCATGAAACTTGGGACAGTTTCAACAGGATTCCGGTTTTTTCAGGGTCTGGTTTAGACAGGTTCCACAGTATATTCATAATATTTTTCCATCTGCTTATATGTTATATTTAAAAATAAAACTATATACATTTTCTTTTTATTGGAAAGTATAAACCAGTTCTGACTCTAATGATGATGATGATAACTAGTTTAACGTGCCCATATAATACTAAGGTTTCGAACACGCCCATCCCGAGTCCGACCTCCGATAAGATCGGTGGCCTGACTCTGGATGTGTGTGTGTGTGTGTGGGGGGGGGGGGGGGGTAGTCTGACTCTAATGACCATGTCTATTATATCGTATCTAACGTATATAAACATATCACTAAAACATCTAACACAAACTGTAAATTACACTGTAATCTCCAGACTAATTATTTAATATGTGTGGTAAACATGGAATAAACAATAATTACAGGAATGTGTCTGTTAGCATCATCTCTAACATGTAAAAACATATCAGGAAAACATCTAACACAAACTGTTAACTACACTGTAATCTCCAAATTAATTATATATTTAAGATGTGTGATAAACATGACATAAACAATAATACTGTAATGTGTCTGTTAGCATCATCTCTAACATGTAAAAACATATTACAAAAACATCTAACACAAACTGTTAACTACACTGTAATCTCCAGACTAATTATTTAATGTGAGGTAAACCTAGAATAAAGAATAATACAGATATATGTGTGTTTCAATCTACATGACAAAAACTTGACAGTTTGGTCATCTGATGCTCTATTCGCAGACATAATGGTAAGTAACCACGGAGCTAAGTGGGTATCGATGTTCAGATAACTAACACAAGCAGTAGGTAATACACACAAGTGTGCTTATCTCAGAGATTCCCTTCAAAGTGGTCCACGGTTTGCCTGATCAGTGCACTTACCATGTGCCAGATTACCTGTAATTACACTTCAAAGGGAAGGGCCAGGTATTAGGGTTATGAGATTATTACCATGAACTTCACAATGCCCTTCAAATTACACTTGATTAAAGTTAAAATAATGTTATCATAATGTGGTAATCTCATTTAAAATGTTGGCTGGGTAGAACACACAAATCCAAAGTGGTAATTAAACAAGGCATTTTAAAATGTGCTGCTTCAGTGATGATTTTAAAAGAACCAAACACATGTTTACTGACTGGACAGCATACAGAAGCCATTGACGTTTAGTTGTAAAGTACATGCTAATTGTAACGCAGGGCACCTGCTGAACACAACCAATAAGCATATCATAATAGTATCTCAGTTAAAAAAAGACTTAAGTGAAGCCACACTTTAGTGTTGGAAAAAACAGGAACCTCTATTCAGCTTATAGCTAACAGTCTATGAATAATGGGGGAAAGGTTAGATTAATAGACAGATGGAATGGATGGAATGGATGGATGGATGGATGGATGGATGGATGGATGGATGGATGGATGGGATGGATGGATGAGGGAAAGATGGCTGCATGAATAAATTAAGGGGGTGGATTGATGGATAAATGGATGGATGGATGGATGGATAGAAGGACGGAGTTATGGATGGGTGGAAAAAGGGACGGGTGCTTAGATGGAGGGATGGAGAGATGGAGGGAAAAGGATGGATGTATGGGTAGATAAAGAAATGGGTAAATGGAGTGAAAGAGATGGATGGAGGGATGGAGGAATGGATGGATGGATGGACAGATGGACAATATAGCCTTAAAGAGTATAACATATGGCCATACAGCAGATCAATATGCTAGAGTCACAGCTAGAGGTATTAAAACATGTTTCACCTCATTGCAACACAAGTAACACACAGGGATGTCCTCTCTGTGATGGATGTGGAATCATTGGGATCCTGTGGAGGCCTAAATCAGTTCAAATGAAGCAGTCGCGCAGGTCACTGTCTACTGGTTGTGGATAACACCCTCCGCCAGACACATACACACCCTCCCCACCATCTCCATCGTCTGCGGGTTACAGCATGAAATTGACCAACAACAAACCAAGCATTCACTGCAGCCCATAAAACACCATAACGTCATAAAGTTACACTCAGTTTTCCCCCTGAGACCAAACTCTCCTATGCACTTTCACTCATGAATGGTCTCAGACCATATTTATTGCTCATCAATTTTCCAATCAGTGCCCTGTTTGTGGTCACAGTTGATTGGTCTTGCTTTGATCTTTGTCACCTGTCTGAATGGCAGCTGTGAATGAATATTCAGTAGGAAATGCGAGGTGCAGAAATGATAAGTGAAACTATTATTGGACATTCGTCTGACTGCATGAACCATTAAACAGTGACAGACTAGATGAGTTTTCCAAAGGAATGTCTATTTGAGCTCAGACCGTCATTGGTGTCAATTATATTTAAGATATTAATTGCTGCTTGATGAGGAGGATCAAATAATACCAAATTTAAGATCTTAAAAATAACTATTAAATATAGTCGTTATAAAAAACAAATGTTAAAACTTAGATACACAAATCATTTAAAGATCTATTTTTAATTTTAAATGTTTGACAGCAGGTTACAGTATTTAAATGAAGAACTGATTTTATAATGAATGGTCAAGTAGTCAAAACCTTTTGAAGCATAAGTATTCGATTTTTATGTGTAAGAAGCAATTTGACATTTATAAGTATATATTGTAAACTGTAAATAAACGAAAGGGAAAGCAGTATGTTTTGTCACACATAAGTACATTTTCAAGTAGGGCTTTTTAATATGTAATAAGATTATTTTCACACTGTAGTGAGAGAGGAAACTCACTGCAGCCACATAGATATTCCTGAATAGGGATTACATACATACACTTTTCCACAAACAGGACATACACACAACAGCAATTAACATGTATACCAATCATGAAAAAAAAAAAATGGGGATGGGAGTGTGGGGGGTAGAGGAATGGATATACAACCACTTAGTCCACCAATTATATCCCAGTTTAGCACTCTACTAATAAGCTACATTACAACCTATATAAGAGAGAAGGGGAAAAAAGAAGAAACAAAAGATACAGTGAAACAACCGTGGGGATAAACAAAGAAAAGTTATAGATGGATGTGGAGCCCGGTACAAGGGAGAGAAAAGACAACAACAAAAATTACAATAGTGGCCACATGTATCATTAAAAAACCTTAACATTTTAAAAGATTTATTATTACAAAATGCTAATATTAAATGTATAATTTTGATAAAAGTACAATCATTAAAAACCGAAAATTTACAAATTTTCTAAGATTTATTATTACAAAATCCTAATATTAAAATATGTAATTTTTTAAAGTACAATGGTGTCCATAAGTATCATTAGAAATGAGGAACTTTTCTAAGATTTATTATTACAGAATGCTGAAATGTGTAATTTCAGTAAATATCGCACGATACCATAACATAAAACTCTTATTTTATATACATAAACCTGATTATCCCATCACATAATTACTGTGATGATAGGATCATCTTAAGGGAGATAATCAAGGGCCTGTGAGATCCACGACTAAGTTAAGAAGTCACTTATTTAGCTAGCTGCTATGAACTGGCATTGTCCCTGGACACGCAACCAAAACACTTAAAGTTAATCCGGTCTAATTGGAGCTGGAGAGGCACATCAAAGACTGTCAAGGGTCCTCCACAGTGAAATAACCTTTACCTAAAGGGTCCTCCACAGTGAAATAACCTTTACCTACACCAGGACAACATCACAGTTGGCTTTCTCTCCCATAGCTCAGATCTTGGAGGTTTTAATGGCTCAAGTGCTGGGTGTGTTTGTCATCCTCTTAAAATCTTCATTGGCTCAGTCCAGGGGTAATGTCTTGGGACCCGGCAGTGTTTGATATATGAGGCGGAACACTTGGTTATGGCCGTCAAATACGGCTCATATTGTTCCTATTACATACAATAACTTTGTGCTAATTTACTGGTTACAGAGTGAATAGAATGCAAAGCCAGGTACAACAGTTACAGAAGAGAGTGGGTGGATGGATGATGGTTCAGGTGAAAACAATTTCATCCTGACTTGGGGAAAACTTGGGATTGGGAGAATGATGAAGTGTGAAAGAATTTTGTAAATTAATGTGTAATAAAATTCAAAACATTTCTTGTTTTATAACACATAATTTGTACCATAGACATATGGGATAACATTTTATTAGGGTGTCAGAAGGAATTGTTTTTAATGTGTTCCGATTTCTGCATAAGTACAGTATTTAGCATAAAATAACACAAAAGTTAGAAAAAACAATCACATGCATAACACTTAATCCACCTTCAGAAAACCCCCACCACACCAAGAATACAATATATTAGAAGGATCTGCCTTTTTAAAAAAAAACAATCTTTGTCATCAAAAATACTAACTGGCCTAGTTATCCCACCCCACCAGCTCATATGCCTATGATTTATACATGTGTGAACAACACACAACACAGTTTTAGTTTTTTGGGGAATACACTGACATTTCCAATTACCATTGTCTTATTTAATAAATTGACATCCAATAGCCGATGATTAATAAATCAATGTGCTCAAGTGGTGTCGTTAAACAAAACAAACTTCTTATTTAATAAAATTCTAAAATTATTTTCTTTATAAATATAGCTTGCCAAACACCTAACACAATGCTATGATAAAATATTTTATAATCTACAAAAAAGATCTTTGTGAATAAAAGCTGCCCATTGTTCTTTGGAACATATGAAATTTTCATTTCATTTCGGCTATTAGATATACCTGGTTCCTCTGATTTTTAAAACGTAAGTTTTATAGAAAACAAAGATTTTTAAGAATCGGTTAACTTAAAATCCTGCCTTCTGTCACACTAATCCGCTTAGTCCATTAGACTTAAAAAAACGCCATCCCCTAATCATCATGAACCAATCAAAGTGGCGCACCACCGTAATCAACCAATTGAATCCAGCTGTGTGCTACATGAAACATTATCCAACTGTTACCAAATGTGTGTCATTGCCCAACCCATTAAAGGGTGGGTGTCCCCATCAACAGCTAAAAGGGGCTATAATTTAAACTAAATGGTAGGTGGCAGCCCAGTTTAACCTGTGTTAGTAGCAGCCAACAAATGACTGGTTTTGCGAGGCACAGTGCGACAGATGGCTGGGGGGTTGTGTAGAAAGAAGTTTGGGGATGTGTCACTGAATGATTAAAAAACTATTTCTCTCACATTCCTGTGTGTAAGTACAGGTTTATGCAATGTCTCTGCCAACATCCCTCCAATCACCCAGCCCTTCTGTCGTGGGATAAAAATAACACTATGCTTCAATTGCTATTGTACTGGCTTTGAAACATGCAGTTTAATGGTTTTAGTAGTAATAGCAGGGATGTGAGAGGGGCTGGAACAAAAAAGCTTACTGCGGCTGGGGTCCAGGGGCTACTCAAGGCTCCCTGAAGGAAAATTGTTGTTTGCAAACCCTAGAACTGCCAAAAATTGCATTCATTGCTAACAAATCTAAACTGGTTATAACTTATAATATAAGGCACACCTCATAAACTTGAAACCGTGAAAACATGCAAATGAACCTTGTGTGATCAACAGTATTAAACATTATGTTTTTGTTTTTTTAAACGAAATAAAAAAGAGCATTTATGCGTTTCCGCGTACCTCTCACATCCCTGTAATAGTGTCTGTAGCAAATGTGTGCAAGTATATAGGCAAGTATACTTGACGAAGTAATTTATATGGTACAAAAGTAAAAGTTATAATGAAACTTCTCAAATAAAATTAAACAATTGCAGTACCTCAACAGTTCTACTACTAAAAAATACCATTGTCATGTTCTACATAATATACAACTTTTATATGTCATGGGCTAAAATGTGAGATAATATACACTACAGATGATTTTTATTTGCTTACAAAGAAAGGCTTATCTATATGTACTTTTTCACAGACAGCTAGAACAGCACACACCATAGTCTTTGACACTTAAGTTACGATAAAATGCAATTGCAAAACATCTGAAATGGCATTTTAAAATTTAATGTTTCATACAAATTTATTTTCCATACTTGCTTCTATAAAAATAAGAGATAATAAACAGAATTTAAAAACTAACAATAGAAAAATATAATTAAACACTTTTATACTTACTTTGTACTTAAACAAAGATGTGAAAACTAAATCTTAAAACTCAAGTGAGCCTAATCCGGTAAGCTGTTTGGAAATGTGTACTTAGAAGTAATCCTGTTAATCATTAAGCTTACAGAAAGCCAGATTACTGACCTGCAACCACACATGGTGACAACAATGACACCCTGACAGACACACAGACTCCAGACACATGGAAACTGATTTTACAGTGTAGTATTAAGCTCATTTTGTTATGTGAATAACAATATTAACATACAAACATGTAGCTTTTTTTTTTGGCTGAGGCCAATTTCTGGATTGTGAAAGCTGTACAGGTTACTGTAGGTCTAATGCCATGCAACTTGTCAGTGAGAGAGAATAGGGTGTAGTGGTCTTACACCTACCCGTTGAGTCGTTAAAACTTGCTCTGGGTGGGAGCCAGTACTGGGCTGCAAACCCTGTACTTACCAGCCTTATATCCGATGGCTTAACCAGCACACCACCGAGGCCGGTAGGAGGTTTATAAAGCTCTGGGTGTTTTTTTTGCAAATAAGGTTCAAGCACACTGTCTTGGACACAAACCTCAACTATCAGAGCTATCTGTCCAGAACAGGAAGTTATAGTTGTTTGTCAGAGAGAAGTCGGTGTAGTGGCCTTACACCTAGCCAATGACTTGCTCTGAATGGGAGCTGGTACCGGGAGATGAACTCAGTATCTACCAGCCTTTAATAAACCTGATGGCTTTTAACCACTGCACCACCAAGGCTGGTAAAAGTCTGTATGTCTCTGATTCCAGGCTATTAACAACACTGATTACACCTAACAGGAGCTCAGACTGCTGGACTGCTGGTCCAATCTGTCCCTCTCACAACACCAGAGCTTAGCTTTATTCCACTAATTAGATGATTGCTAATTACTGATCCTGTTGTCTTTAACACCTGGTCTCTAAAAGCGATTAAAAACACAGGTGGGGGAAGTGCAACCAATTACACTAAGCCCTTAGATTATTATTTTTTTTTAATTTAAGTTTCAGGCTCATATCCAGTTAAGGTTCAAGCATGCTGTCCTGGACTCACATCTTGACTATCTTAGCCATCATAATTTTGATTGGTGGTCTTCAGAGGAAACCAAATGTTTGACATCCAATAGCCAATGTTTAGTAAATCAATGTGCTCTAGTGGTGTCATTAAACAAAACAAACATAAAATATTAGCCATCTTGCCTTTTAACTTCCATCAACATGACAGAAAAATGAGGAAAGTTTGAAGTTTTGATAGTAAAAGGTTTTAAGTACAAAAGCAGAATGGCACGAACACAAAAAATAACATTTGTGTAGCAGAAAGTTTTGAGAAGAAAATATAATAATATTAATAACACAAACATCAACACGTTATTTCTGCAATAGAAAGTGTTGAGGGGATAATATAAAGACACAGACATGAAAACACCATTTCCACAGTGAAATGTTCTGAATAATAAAAAAAAGTATACAGACAATAACATGACGACACTGTTTCCATGGTGAAAAGTTTCAAGTGATTTAGGTAAATCTATCAGACAAAGAGTTACAGACATTCTGTCTCCTGCAGATCACACTGCTTAATTACACCTGAGACACCTGTGAAAAAACACACCTGTGTTAACTCTCTCATTAAGACAATACTCTTGACATGTTAACTCTTTCACCAAATCTGCTAAAACATATTCTGAGATATTGGTGGTTAAAACACAACTTAGCTAATGTTCACACAGATTAAGAATTTAGTAAACCTTTCCAGACGATTCGTCTCCAAGATTCATTAGTTCATGCTGATGTCAGATCAAGTCTAATGGTGGAAGCTTTTCTCACACTCTTCATTGTACCACCTTTAATAAATTATCACAGCACACTTTAGTTTTAGTTTTAAAAAATTACAAAAGCCTTTATGAAAACTAAATAATTAGATGTACATACATACCGTACATACATACATACAAAGACTTAATTTCTGTGCCACTTCAAACTTGTGTGTCTTCAAAAAACCATGAGACAACAATGTACACTGTATGCACATGATACCACTATCATTATAAAACAAACATGCCCCCAACTCCCCCAAAAAAACCCAAAAGAAGAAGTATGTTTTGTTTAACGACACCACTGGAGCACAATGATTAATTAACAATCGGCTATTGGTCGTCAAACATTTGGTAATTCTGACACGTAATCATCAGAGGAAACCTGCCACATTTTTCCTAATGCAGCAAGGGATCTTTTATATGCACTGGCTAGAGTGAGAAATAGCCCAGTGGTCCCACCGACGGAGACTGATCCCAAACCGACAGCACATCAAGCGAGCACTTTACCACTGGGCTACGTCTCGCCCCATAAAAAAACCCACTCCAAAAGAACAAAGCAAACCCCCCCCCCCCCACAACCCCCCAAACAAACACCTAAAACAAAATAACAACCATGAAAGATGCAAATCCATCAGTTTTCCAATAAAACTGATATTTAATCTTTACATATAAAACTATCATACCAAATTATTTATTTAAAAATTTTTAATTCATATTTATAATAACGGAAAGAAAAATGGGAACACATAAATAGTAACAGCAAATACTGAATGGGAATGGGAACTCTTTTTACGTGCCCCTATCCACAAGGGTTCAGGCACGCCCACCCCGGATTTAGCCTCTGACTTCGCCAGTGACCAACTCCGGGACTGCAACCAAAACCCCATACCCAATATTTAACTATGTTACTGGCAGTCAGTCAATCCCACATAACATCTCTGTATTTCAAACAGTCATAACAACTCTGTATTTTAATCAGTCATAAGAACTCTGTATTTCAAGCAGTCATAACAACTCTGTCTTTCAAACAGTTATAAGAACTCTATTAGTGAATTAAATTTGGTCTCATATATCATGTGTTCTTGTTTCTTACCATCAGTATAGTACCAAATAAATAAAAATAAAACATCCTATGAAGAAGATAATTAAGTTTTTAATATAGTTTGCAAATAAATATATGCAAATTGTTTTTCTATTCCATAGTAGAACAAAATTAAATGAATCAACCAGAATTGTATATTAAATCCCACAATTTTCAAACAAAATCCAAATCAATCAAAGTACTAAGAATGCATCTGTTTCAAGTAATTTAGGTAAATCTGTCAGCCGAAGAGTTGCAGACATTCTGTCTCCTGCAGATCACACTGCTTAATTTCACCTGAGACACCTGTGAAAAAACACACCTGTGTTAACTCTCTCATTAAGACAAAACTCAGGATGTGTTAACTCTTTCACCTAATCTGCTAAAACCTATTCCAAGATGTTGGTGGTTAAAACACGACTTAGCTAAGGTTCACACAGATTGAGAATTTGGAGAACCTTTCCAGACGATCAGTCTCCGTGCTTCATTAGTCTATACTGATGTCAAGTCAAGTCTAATGGTGGAAGCTTTTCTTACACTCTTCATTGTACCCGATATTTACACCTTTAATAAATTATCACTTAGCTGCTAATAGACAGCACACTTTAGTTGAATAAAAATAGCAAACATCTTTGTTTTAAAAAAAAAATAGATGTACACTACCTTTGTCCCACATGCTTACAAGTCTTCAAAAAGCAATAAGACAAACAAGGTATTTTGTATGCACCATTGCCATCATGATGCCACCATCACACAAAAACAAGCCATGAAAGATGAAACTCCATTAAAAAATCCACAAATAAAACTGCTAATGATTATAAGACTCCATCATGTGCAATCATGTGGGATAGAGAAAGTACACCCTCGGTGGTGAAAATTTCGACAAGGGACAAGGCTTGCTGAGTCCCATGGTCAAAATTTTCACCACCGACGGTGTACTTTTTCTATCCCACATGACCGCATATGATGGAGTCTTTTTCTCTCATTCATTCAGTAAATAAACCATTATTGTATATGAACAGATAAAGATGGCTGAACAAGTAACTTTTTTATTTGACCATTTTGTCATAAATAAACTACACTATCGTATTTGCTGTGTTTGTTTCATGTGTTAAATAAAATTTAATACTACAAATTAACAAGATAGCTTTTAAAATGAAGGTTTTAATAACAAAATATTAATTTAAAACTGTGTTGAATAACCTCACGTCACCACCTCACATTAATATGACTTCATATATTATCAACGGCGTCATGTTAAACGCAAGCGCATGATATCCCATGTAAGATAGAAATTTCTTACATGGCTTTTTTTCATGGGATAGATCTGTTCCATATACATGAGGATGAGAGAAATAATAATCTTTTCATGTGAATTAATCATATCAAACTATTTGTTTAAAAAATTAATTTGTATATAGTACTAAGTAAATGAAAATACAACATGCTATGATAAGTTCTTGAAGTAGTTTGTAAAATAAAAATTTGCAGATTTTTTTTCTCTAATAAAAAGGAATATCAAACTCCTTAATTTTTAGACAAAACCCAAATCGACCAAAACACTAAAAATTAGTCTCTTTCAAGTGATTTAGGTAAATCTGTGAGACAAAGAGTTACAGACATTCTGTCTCCTGCAAAGCACACTGCTTAATTACACCTGAGACACCTGTGAAAAAACACACCTGTGTTAACTCTCTTATTAAGACAAAACTCATGACATGTTAACTCTTTCACCTAATCTGCTAAAACCTATTCTGAGATATTGGTGGTTAAAACACAACTTAGCTAATGTTCACACAGATTGAGAATTTGGTGAACCTCTGCAGACGATTCGTCTCCGTGCTTCATTAGTCCATACTGATGTCAAGTCAAATCTAATGATGGAAGCTTTTCTTACCCACTTCATTGTACCCAATATTTACACCTTTAATAAATTATCACTTAGCTGCTAATTATAGACCACACTTTAGTTTAATAAAAACAGCAAACATCTTTGTTTTAAAACCCCCCAGATGTACACTACTTTTATTCCACTTGCTGACAAGTCTTCAAAAAGCAATAAGACAAACAAGGTATTTTGTATGCACCATTGCCATCATGATGGCACCATCACACCAAAAAAGCCATGAAAGTTGGAACTCCACTAAAACGTCCACAAATAAAACTGCTAATGATATAATAATCTTTTAATGTGAATTAATCGTATCAAACTATTTGTTTAAGAAATTAATTAGTATATAGTACCAAGTAAATGAAAATAGAACATTCTATGATAAGTTCTTGAAGTAGTTTGTAGAATAAATATTTGCAGATTTTTTCTCTCAAAAGAAAAAAGAATATCAAGGTCCACAATTTTTAGACAAAACCCAAACTGATCAAAGCATTAAAAATTAGTCTCTTTCAAGTGATTTAAGTAAATCTGTCAGCCAAAGAGTTACAGACATTCTGTCTCCTGCAGATCACACTGCTTAATTACACCTGAGACACCTGTGAAAAAACACACCTGTGTGAGTGGTCATTTCACAAAACACATCAAGTGTTAACTCTTTCACCTAATCTGCTAAAAGCACATTCTGAGATACTTGTAGTTAAAACACAACTTAGCTAATGTTCACACAGATTGAAAATTAAGCGAACCTTTCCAGACGATTCGTCTCCAAGATTCATTAGTCCATGCTGATGTCAAGTCAAGTCTAATGGTGGAAGCATTTCTAACACTATTCATTGCAACCGATATCAAATTTAATTAACACATTTAACAAATTAACACTTTGGTTGCTAATAAGCACCACACTTTGTTGCATTAAGACAAATCTGAACAAGCTAATATTTAAAAATAGATGATGTAAATGATTTTACCAGATATTAAGCTGAATTACCAACTTTAATAAATACACACTTTCAGTTTTATTAAAATTTGGAATATATTCCACACTCTGATGTATTTAAGGTTTAAAACATTTGTATTTATTAATACCAAAGATATATTTCAATAATAATAATAACAATAAACAAATTCATTAATACTGGATAAATGATGTCAGGATGACAGTGAAAGAACATGGTGTTGACAACAGTATTGCCTAATTTTACTTGGGATTAGAATCACAAAAGAGTATAAAAATGGCCACATTTTGTATTACATAGTTGTTGAAGAGTCAACAATACCAAAAATATAACATTCTTTATGTTCCTGACTTTTATATTTCTTGGTTGTCACAGTAACAGACCCCCCAACAGAAATCTGTATAAAAAAATTAAAATGTTTTCTTATATATAATTACGGTAACCAAAAAACCCCACATACCAACATTTTGGCAATAAATATTTTTAAACTACTGGAAATTACTTTAATTAAAAAAGAAAAAAAATCCTGGTCCAGGTAAACATGCAAAATGACTGATAAATAAAACTGATGGTAATAAAACAAATTCAGCAGGATACTTTACTAATAATACTTTCTACACCACACAACCCTGCAATAACAACATCATCAACACATATTTAATACTGTGTCTTTTCTCACAAGAAACCTGCAATCACATCTAACCTACAGCAACCTCTAAGAACAGCTATTGTTAGGTGACACCCCAACAGAGGATTATGACACAAATAATACAAAAAACCTTCCCTCAAAGAAACCGTTTGACAAAAACATTGAGATAATGATGGCGTTAGATCACCACCTAAAATACAAGGAATCAGAGGATAGGGGATTCTTATACATAGTGAGGATCTTTCTCACATTGCACAAAAGAATCTCAATCTGTGGGAAGATAATCCGCCAGGTAAAGCCGCAGTGAAAGTTTGTACTTTCACCAATGTCTTAGGTAACAGTACCGGCCTAGACAGCCGGGACCAGTCCCAAATTAGCTGATCAACTTGGTAATTAGCATTTTCAAAGAGAATCTGCCAGAAAGTCAGAAATGTTCCCAGGCCCTAGTGTGCCCTGTTGCCTCATGACTAACTGTTGAGTATACTGACAGCTAGAATGGTGTTTCACAGGTAAGATGTGCCACGGCATGTCCATCAAAACTGGCACAAACAACATGAGTATTTCTTTCAAAGTAAGATTTCTAATAAACTTCTGTTATACTCTCAGTTGAAATTATTATTTAATATTCAGAACTTACAATGGCAATCAGAAATGAAAACCTAATATCAGTAATATTATAATTCTTCTAATTCCAATAATACTGAATTACTTTAAAATTTATTACAGATTAAATCAGTATTTTAATAAGGAGGAATTGTCCAACCCTACTTTTTCCCCCATTCAAAATATATATACTAGTACTAACAGTGACGTCTCAAGTTAATTATCAACCGATGTTGTAGTTAAAATATTCAGATTTTTACACTATTTATGTACCCTTATCTTTACTTCAGGTATGTGTGAAAACATACACAGGTATAGGTTCACAATATAATATCATTAAATTTGTTGGCTCTAATTGTCTTTAGCTATTTGGTTAAAATTAACACATTTTTCTAAGTCGGGTAGATTTCCTGACTAAATGGGGATCTAAGGGATTTGTAAACCTGCCATTGATATGACCAAAATTTCAACACCATACCTGTCCATACGTACAATTATGGAACAGTGTCAGCCTTTTTCATATGACCAGCTTTTTGTCTATGCTGATACAGATGTTGCAAATTACAGTTATTTCAACAAAGTGGACTGAACTGGTGTGTTTCAAAAACTTTGGTATATTGGTAATAATGGTAAAAAGAGAGAGAGAGAGAGAGAGAGAGAGAGAGAGAGAGAGAGAGAGAGAGAGAGAGAGAGAGAGAGAGAGAGAGAGAGAGAGAGACAGAGAGACAGAGAGAGAGAGAGAGAAATATATATATACTGTGATCTTATTAAAACATACACAAGTTACCAGTGATTTCAAGTTTATATTGAACTGTATCCCAGTTGATAAGCTGTAACCTTTGAAGTGCAGACTTCAGAACTATTTACAAAACTAACTACATAACAGCAAAGTCTACACAAACTGAGTGTTCAATGATCATGCAGTAGAATGTAGACCCCAAGCCAATCCAGTATGATTGTGTTGCTTGTGTGTTTGTATTTCAGATAGGGTTGTACAGGTTAGCAACTTATCATAAAAACAAATATAATCTTAGAAGACACCACCAAATATTTTTTTGTACAATGATAACTGTAAAATGATGATGTAACTATTAGAATTTGTAAGATGGAGTTTGATAATTTATTCTTTGTAATACTAATATTGCAAAGAAAACCACACTGATCTGATACAAACCTGCATTACATTTGTTTTAGTTACAATCAGTTGGTTGAAGAATCTCACTTTATTAAAAAAATATTTTACAAGCCAATATGTTAGAATACCAATATAAAGAATTGGCCACCTAAAGTGCATACACCTGGAAAACAACACTAATCACCGAGCACATTTCTTTTAAAACTATAAAATTATATCATTAAAAGTCCAGATGATATTTATACACAGTTATGACATGATATAGGGAAAATGTTTTGATAATAAAAGTCCACTTAATTGGTATTAATTTCTTTAACCAAATTTCTTATTTTCAGTAAATTAATATTTTCTAAATAAAGACTAATAAAATATCTTTGTTTGTAAAACATAGAGAGATACCTTAATACAGGCTTCTGCCTTTTTGCCAATCCCCAAAACTTTAAATAAATATTGTTTAAACCAGTTTTCTGGGTAATCAATAGTTTTGAATTTTAATAATGTTACTAATTATTCAGACTCGAGAATCAAATCAAGTGTCTCTGCACCTGCATCCGTACATTTTCAAAATGTTCTAAACTTGTTTTGGAATCTTTTCCACCTAAATGAATTCTTGAACCTCAATTCAACTCAAGTTAAATTCCAACCAGCTAAATAGCATGGACAATGTGACAACTATGGCTTGACCAGTGTAACCCAATAAGCCCAACCTGAGGAAGTATTCTAGATTGAAATCCTCACTTCCTATAAAGCGTGGAGGAGTTCTGTAATGACCAAATCCTCACTTCCCATAGCACTGCTACTGCTGCGAGTATTCTGTGATTAACGGCAAGAACTCGGCCCCACAGTCAGTCACACAGACACCACCATTCAAACTAATCAAAAACAATTTTGCTTGTTTTCTTAATTCAGTTTTCACCATATATGTAGTAAATTGTGGGAATGCAAAACATTCCCAGTGATAAATAAACCTGAAAAATACACACATTAGCATTTAAAAGAAAATAATTTAAAAGACTATTAAATAGGGACTTGGCAACCAGGATATGGGGGGTCACAGTGATCTGGGAATAAGATATTGAAGAAGAAAAAGAAAAGTATGCCCACTGTGGGCATAACCACTAGCTTTACATTATTGACTAAGAAAGGTGCATACAGGGATGAAAAGAGTTAATAAACTGAAACGGCAATGGTTATACTAATTAACTGAATGATTTCTTGCTAAATACCCCCCCAAAAAAAAAGAAAAGAAAAAGGGGAGACCCCCAAAAGAAAAACACATTAAAAAGATACAAGCATGCATGCACACACACACAAAACACACACCACACACACACAAACACACACAAACACACACAGACAGACACACACACACACACACACACAAAACATACAAAACATACACACACACACACACACACACAAAATTAATGCCAAAATTAATTTGATCTGTGTTTATTAAAAGATTCCATAAAAGATTACTGTTTTATTCTGAATATTACAGTGCTTTAATCCCTCTGGATGAAACTCCAGCAATACCAATCCACCAAGGTATTTCAAAATAAAATTATTTACACCTACAACACTGATTACTTGCACTTATATTTCTGTCAAAGTGATGATCACTTCACAGTTGTAGACCGGTTGTCTGCTGCAATAGATCAGTACTTGAGTCTGTCTGTGGTCAGTGAACTCTAATTGTAGAAACAACCATTGTCCACCTCTCCTGGTGAATGTAACACACAAAGTGACCAACAGCTAATGGCCCCAATGTTCTAAAACAGATTTCCTGTCCGTGTTGATTCAATAATCAGACAACTGTCTCTTCTTAAAGCATTCAAATATATACTGTACTGTAATTTGACATAAATTCAACAGATTTTGATTACTACATTCACAATTTAGCTAATAAAAATTAAAACAGAAAATGTTTCATAATGCTTCCTATATAATGTATATTAATTTTGATTTTAACATAATGACTAGTCAGCTAATGTTCACAGAAAAATCACAATAAGGTTTGTGTAGATTTTGTTTATTACTATACTTTCATATGAAAACCAGTTATATCTTAGACCAGTGATAAAGACAAAATGGATTGTGTAAGATGATGGCATATCCATATACCACACCATGCAATACCAACAGGACTGACGATTCAGCAATTTATGAGCAGCATGACTCTTATATAATGACCGGCCTCAGTGGCGTCGTGGCAGGCCATCGGTCTACAGGCTGGTAGGTACTGGGTTCGGATCCCAGTCGAGGCATGGAATTTTTAATCCAGATACCGACTCCAAACCCTGAGTGAGTGCTCCGCAAGGCTCAATGGGTAGGTGTAAACCACTTGCACCGACCAGTGATCCATAACTGGTTCAACAAAGGCCATGGTTTGTGCTATCCTGCCTGTGGGAAGCGCAAATAAAAGATCCCTTTCTGCCTGTCGTAAAAGAGTAGCCTATGTGGCGACAGCGGGTTTCCTCTAAAAAAATTATGTGTGGTCATTAACCATATGTTTGACGCCATATAACCGTAAATAAAATGTGTTGAGTGCGTCGTTAAATAAAACACTTCTTTCTTCTTTCTTTCTTATATAATGTAACTGAATGAATGACCTTCATTATTTCAATAAGAAGTACTGTGCCAGTTAATAAGTTGGCAAAATTGATAATTTATACATGAAATTTTAAGTGATATGTTAATTAACAGTTTGAAAATTTAAAACATTTGTCATCTCACCAAAGCAACACTGAGATGCAGCAACTCCTTGCCTCACCACTACATCAAACAAATTACCTTTATGCAAAACGTTTACTCATTAAAAAAAAATAAAAAATTGTAATCATGATAAAAAACCCAACCCAGAAGCAAATAATCACAATCTATTACATGTTACTGGTTTTCTTTCCCATTTATTTTCATGCTTTTATCAATTTAAGGTTAAAGCATGCTGCCCTGGACACATCCTCAAATATGATGGCTGGCTGTCCAGGACAAGGGTTGATGGTTATTGTTAGTGTTTAGTGAGAGAAAAGTCAGTGTAGTTGCTCAGTTGGTAGAGTGTTTGCTAAGGTACTTAGGTCCATGGACTGAAAACACTTACTGGATCCATTCTGTAGTTCCTAATCCCTACCAGTGCCCCACAAGAGATAATCAAATGCTGTGTGCTAACATATCCTGTGGGAAAGTGCATATAAATTATCCATAGTATCCAATGGGAAAATGTAGTGGATTTTCCCTAAGACTATGTGTCAGAATTTCCATACATTTGACATCCAATAGCCTATGTTTAATAAAATCAATGTACTCTAGTGGTGTCATTAAAAAAAAAAAACTTTAACTTTAAAACTGACTCAGAGTTGAAGCCTGTATTGGGATGTGAACCCAGCACCTGCCAATCTTAAGACGGGGGCTTAACCACTGTATAACTTGAAACATATATGACTTATATTTCTGTCAAAGTGATGATCACTTGACAGTTGTAGACTGGTTGTCTGCTGCAATAGATCAGTACTTGAGTCTGTCTGTGGTCAGTGAACTCTAATTGTAGAAACAACCATTGTCCACCTCTCCTGGTGAATGTAACACACAAAGTGACCAACAGCTAATGGCCCCAATGTTCTAAAACAGATTTCCTGTCCGTGTTGATTCAACAATCAGACAACTGTCTCTTCTTAAAGCATTCAAATATATACTGTCATTTTACATACACAACAAACATTTTATAATTTACAATTAACTTTTTAAATAAAATACACACTTTATTTATTATTCGCAATAAATTTTTATTATATATATATATATATATTTTAAAATCTTGTGATAGCAATAATGGTGTGACATAAATTTCTATGTTTAAAATAATTTTACTTGTAATACACATCTGAAATATTGAATAACATCATAACTTGTTGACCAAACCAAATGAAAAGAAAAAAACCAAACAAAAAACAATAGTGAAGAGAATATATCTGTATAAGAGTAATTATTGATTTATATGTAATATAAAAGTAATTATTGATTTATATGTAATATATAAGTAATTACTCATTTATATACTGTGTTATACTGCAATATAAGAGCAATTATTGATTTATATATTATGTTAATAGTGTTAAACTGAAATAAATGATCATCAATGAATTGCAGACTATCATCAACTTTATCCAACAAGCTTATCTAAATGAAGTGCAACATCAATATGTTTTTCCAATGAGATATAAACCTTTGTTAAATAATGCAAGCACAAGTAATATTGACAGCTATTGCTTCAGGCAAGCCACACTTTTTATTCTCATTTTTACTCCCTCTCAAAAAAAATAACAAAATACATTTGACAAAAAAAAAAAATCCCCCAAAAACCTAAAGATTGGCCAAATCTTTCAGTGTAAAAGTGAACAACTTTATTTACAGAGCAGAATCAAATTAGATATCCGGTATTTGGTTAACCATCAGACGCACACACTCCTCTACAACTCTCAGTGTTCATTGATAAGAAAACACCATCTTACTCAATCCACATCATACCTCGGGACCTCTTCTTCCTGTGATGTCCCTCTCGACCAATGGGAATGCCGAAGAGACACAGCTCCCTCCCTGTTTGAACAAAGGAGGCTGGCTCAGCGAGATCTGACAGTTACGGCTTCAGGCGGGCGGGTGGCTGGCTTGACTAGCTTATTTACAGTTGAACTGTTTCTCTGATTGAACAACACTGGGGGAGAGAGTCTCACTCTGGCAACTCATTGTGGAGGTAGATCGCTGTGAAAACACTTCCAGCAGACTGTGGGTCCACACCAGTGGCTTGATTCCCAGATCCTTAATTGTGCTGGTTTTTTGTCTTTCAATCATAAGCGTGATCATCACCTGTGACCTGCAAGCTGGCCAGTTCATGGGTGTTCTGTGTGTTGTTTTCAATATACACTGAGACCCTTACTCGGCTGATCAAGTCTTGCCTGGACTTCCTAGGGTTGCCAACAAAACATATTGTTGTGAAAACAATCCCTCCGTGAGTTGGTATATAACAGAGTGTTACCCATGTCTACCAGCATATTCCCCACCAGCTGTTGGACAACGCTTGTTACCTTTGCACCTTATCACTGGAAAAATAACTTTCAAAGATGATTCTTGGAGCGATCGACGGAATCCCAGAAACTTGCAGTAAGTCTTTTTTTTATCTCGATATATCAGATACAGGGCTATTTTAGAAAAACATATTTACATTTTGTATGTACTATATCCATTCAATTCTTGTCACTGGATCCCAACTTTAAGGACTGTATCCTGTACATAACATACCACACAGAGTTTAACAAATTGATATTATTTAAATAAATTATATACTAGTATATATATATATTTTTTTTTCAATCAGTTTATTCTAGAGTCTGTAAACCAGCCAAAGTTCCCCATTCCAAACAGTTAAAATAATAACAATAATTATTAAAAATCAATGAACAAACATTAGACTAAGTATACCGTACATTCACCACTATATATTTTAACAGAATATAATACCATTAATTTTGTTCAATGTAATGGCAAAGTACAATTTTGCTAAATTCAACATGATTAAAATAAGAATGTTCATTTAACAATTATAATCTGTAAATCATCACAATTTATTTTTGTCCAGCTACACCAAAGAATGATCAAAAACACTAACAAATATTTTTAGACCAACATTGGACAGGTGTAGTGCCAAAAAAAAAAAGGCCTTGTTTTTAAAAGTGTGTGTAGGGCGACTTTAGAAAGTAGTTAGACTTGTTGACAGGTGTATCAATGAGCAATCAGTACCCAATGCTTTGTTAGCGAGAGAGCTGCCTGGAGACTGTCACCTAGTAGTTTTATGTAACTCCCACAGAGAAGATCCACCCAGCCATCCCCCCACCATTATCCCCGTGTCAGTGGCAGACTGGACAGCTGTAGCCGGTGGTCAAAGTAACGTCCATGTTCTCCCGACCTCACCTAATCACTTGTGTCAGCTGTGGTCAATGGCAATCTCAGATTGTCCCTTCAACAACACTTGACACCTACAATTGCAATTTAACACAAACCCCACAGTCATAGAAATGGTTTCACTTTCTGCCTTTTAGCCCTAATCCCTTGCTTAAAGTAAACCAAAAGGGATGCTCTATGGATTGTGGAGTTATTTCACTTGTCTGGTGGTCACAATTGTGGCTCTGACATTGAACACCCATAAATCCCACAACAAACAATGACCACACAGGGTTTTTCTGAAAAATGCAATTTTGGTTCTAATATCTTGTCTAATTTGGATGTCTTGAGAGTGTTTTACCGGTGTGTCTCCTCGGTGAATAGCATTCCAATACACAATTAACTATGGGCTGAAAATCAATTACCATAAATTAGAATAATGAACCCAGTAATATGTGGCTCAGTACATTATTAAACTTGGCTTACAAGAAAGGGAACTAGGGAAGAAACCTGATGTTATTAGATACCTGCTACTGTAAAGCGAAGGAAAAAAGGTTTAATCTTAATAATCAAGAATATCAGTAGCAAGTGTACTTGCACCAGTTTTGGTTATAGAAAAATAGGCCTTTAGTTTCTGTTCTCAATTAGTAATAAACAAATAAAGTGATGCCAGTTAAAAGGTAAGTATAGATCTATTCAGCTATCATAATATATATTAATATTATTTTTAAAAATCCAAATTGTATAAACAGCTTTAAATATGACAACTTGTTTTTATAGCATTCTGTTATCATAAAATAGTAATATGATTAAAAAGATCTAAATTATATTAACTGTTTAAAATATAATTCTTTTTTCTCCATTATTTCTAACAGTTCATATTATCAGTCTCTCCTTTATTCCATCCTGCATGGTCTCCGAATTTAATGAGAGGTTTATCTTTAGCTACATTGTGCCACGATATTGATTTTCTCCACCAGGCCAGGTGTTCACCTTAACTGCCATGTGCTTGTTTCCGTGTCAGGCTTTTAAAACTGCCGCCCTTGTCCACGGATAACCAATCTCACATGAGCTGATGCTGCTCCACTTCCTGGTGGAACACACCACAAACACACAAACAAGTTATTTACAAGTTTTAACCCACTCTGATGGCCAGTAACTGGCCAGTTTGTAACCAGTGTTGTAAATCTGACTGTACCCATGCTCATGACACTTTCGTGGCAATGATGGCCAATGTTGCCGGTTGTTTATGTTGACAGTAATGGGTGCTGGGTGCTGGGTTTTCAAGGGAGCATGGCCATTACACTGGTCATCCTGCAGCCGATGTGATGAGGACAGATTTCATACCTGATTACAACTGAAACACATTACCTTTGAAATTCACACCTGGCTGTCGAATGCAGGCTTACCTTACATACAATTCAGCATTCTGTTTGTGGGTCAACATCCTAACATAAATCTAGATAAGAGATTGTATGGTATATTCATAGATCCGTGTCAACGCAAACATTCGACTGTACTTTTAATGTCACTGTGACTGACCTGGTCACAGAGGAATTTACCTTTTCTGTTTTAAATAAAAAGAAGTTTGCACTAATGAAAATGCTGAATATGTCTGTTTATTCAGTCTATAAATACTGACTACATAATGGTATTTTAAAAACAGAAATCTGTTATTTTGTTTATATGTGTTATTATTCATCATGCACCCAGCTATATGTAAATTCATAATATATGGCCTCATAAGATATCTGACCTCATTTTTAATACAACCAGCATTAGGGCTTGTAGGTTTGAATCCCTGTACCAGCTCCCTGACTCATCGAGGAGGTGTAAGGCCAATACCACTGACTTCTTCTCTCTCACTTAACACTAACAATTAACTCCTGTCCTGGACAGACATCCAAGGGATGTGCCCACAACAACACACTTGAAAATAAATTTAAAAATGAAAAGTAAAATATAAATGGATGCTCCAGAGTAACTTGTTCTCTAGATTATTCAAAGCAAACTAATTTTTACCTCAAGCATGCTCACCCTGGAATATTCCTTTTTTTGCACTACTAAAAACACCAAAATGGCAAGAAACATTGGATTTGCCAATCTTGATAATTATAAAGTTAATATATATATTTTTTTAATGACACCACTAAAGCACACTGAAAATATTTTATACTAATAGGGAAGAGTACCAAGTAATGTGTGTCAATGGGGGGGGGGGGGGGAAGTTAAATTTGTTTCAAGTATTCTCTAGGTTACTGAGTGCCTCCTCCACTATAAATCAAAGTGTATACCTAACTGTGAATGCGAGGGTTTTGTATTACACCCACTGCCACTGCGAGTGTCTTGTATTACACCCACCGCCACTGCGTGGATCACTGGCAGGACAAGCTGACTGACAGACTGGTGTCCGTGAGGAATCGGACAGGTGCCCCGTCACTCTGAGTGTAGGACTCGTGGATGCTGCGTCCACTGGACAGCTCTATGGGCTAGCTATCAGGCCTGATTAGTATACCAAATCACTGCCAAAACAACCATGAAATTATTAGCCTGCTTCAACAGCCAGGCAGATAAGTGACCAAGACATGTCCGGTATGCTATAACAACCCATGGAGATGTTATGTAAGAAGCCTGGAGAAGTGCTTTGAAGGATGGTTATATATGATTCTACTGATTTGCACTGCTTTTCTAAAAATGAAGTAGCAAATTCACATCAGTAATGATGGGAAAACATGCAAGAGTTAGGCAGCCCTGTATGTAATAAGTCTTAAAACAATAAAACCCAACTCAAAAAATTGAAAAAATAATTCCCATCATCACTGTTTTACAATAGATGAATGTTGGATTGCGGGCAATAACACAAAAATGCAATAATAACAACAACAAAAAAGAAGAAAAAAAAGAAGATCAAATCAACTCATTTCTAAAAAAAGCAGTTATTAAAACAAAGCATGGAAAAGTGTTACTTGTAAATTGCACGAGATCATACTTCAAACTATCAGAAAAAAAAGAAAAGAAAAAAAATTAGTTTCCAGGAACCCAACCCTACATGTCCATATAAAATGAGGTTGACAATATTTTTTTAATGTATAATTTAAAACATTATTTTTAATTAATATACAGATCTAATATGAACCTGTAGGGGTGAATGTACTTTTTAAAATAGCTGACCTAGCACATTAACTTTTTTAGACACTAATATACTGAAACTCATAACAGTTTACCAGTGTTAGTAAATAGATATTTTAAGTATTTTTTTTTTTTTTATCAGTAAAAACAAAAACAAATAACAAAAAATCCCATAGTTAACAGTACTTAGTTAAATAAAAATCTGATTTTCTTCCTCAATTGCATAAATCTGGTTCTGTAGGACCCTGGTAGCAAACATTATCCAACTTTATATAACTTATTTATCCCTACCATCAATGAGCTTTTCTCCACCCATGCAGATTTTAACAAACATAAAACCCCCATGCCTCAAAACTTCACACCAATTTAGTTAATTGCTACAGAGGGGTGGGTTTGGTGAAAAATAATAATTTGCTGTCTGAAGTCAGAGATATTGGATTCCTACAATAGATCAAACTAGTACATTGAGAGAAGACCCAGCAAGGCCAGCTTGTTGGCTAACTGGTCAAATTAAAGTGTCTGGACAATGGTCAAGCTTCATTAAATGATCAAGCCAGGCTGCACTTATTGAATGTTTCTCCACAAGCCTAGCATCTCCGGCTTGCAGCATTGAAAATAAATCCTGGGGGTCTTTTATGTGAAGCGACTGGTACAGGCCCCGGTGATCTCTCACAAAAAAGAGAGGGATTTGCTGATAAATGATGGATTAACACACCATAAAACATCAAAGAGGACACAATCCAAGCCAGTTATACACAGTTATCATCTCATAGTTTGTTAATTGGCCAGTGCTATTCACTGCCACAGTGGTGGGTAATTTCATTAGGTGGACCGATTACACCAAGTGGATGCTGCCCTCCTAGTGAACAGTTATGGCAGCACCCAAGCTGTAAGCAGGGCTAGCAGGGTAAGCAGAATACCAGAACACGTTAGATATCAGCGGCTAACAGACAATTAGGATGGGCAGAACACCACGGGTATTGATATACCCATTATTGGTGGGTATTTATTTGTAATTTTATCAAAAATAAAAATTAAAATGGGCAAACAAAAACTTTTTTTCTCTATTACCACAAATGAAAACAGAAAAAATTTTCTGTCAATATTATCCATGATTATTATCAAAGACTACATATGTTTTTTAAAAACAAAAACTAAGTGTAATACTGCAGTTCTGTTCAATGGTTTCTTTTCTGAAGTTCATTAAAAGTTTATTTGTATTTATATGTATTTTAAATACATTTTTTTAAAACTATTTTAAGCCATGTTATCTTGAAAAAACTAAATTAATTCAGTTAGTTATGTAAATTATAACATGATAAAACATGTTTCAAAATGATACATTCGATCACAATGCCAAAAATAAGATAGACATTTTTATCTGAATTTCTTTTCAAAGATGACATTAGCATTCTGTTTGAAGATGATCATTAAAACTATTACCTCATATAAAATCTTATTTCTGTACAGTTGTTCACTTTGCAAGGTTCACAACCAACAAGTGATTTGTCCATAATGGAGCTAAATAAATATCATGATAGAACTCAAAATGATGACCCTATTACTACATTCAATATTATATGACCACAGAGTCACAAATTACCATAATGATACAGGAAGCCAAGTCCACTTTATGTAGCTTTTACTACCGAACCACTTCAACTATTTTTAAAAGCAAGATCAAACAAATTTCTAAAATAATTAATACAAATCTTTTACAAAATCACAAGTCCAAAATAAGATCAAATTAAGGAAAAGTTACATAAACAGAAAATTACAGAGCATTAGCAGATCGGGTGTAAAAATCTCATTTCTCCACTTTGCCAATTTGTCTCCTCCAAACAAGGAGAGCTGCTAAGGTGTATAATTTGAGTGTGGCTGGTGGCCAGACCGAGCCGCATCACCTGTGGATGATGCGGGGACATGCTGGGATAAACACGGTTTGCATCACTTTTAAATCCAGACTTGTGCTCAGACAATGGGCAAAAACAACCTCACACAATCATCATTACGGGCCTACGGTTTTGACAAACTATAGCTAGCAAATGCTTGTATTCTTTGCAAATTTAACTCTAATTGGTGCAGTCGAAAAGATCTGCAATTATTTCTATTTGACACTGTTAAGAAATAACCTTTTTTGTGTGTGTGTGTGGAAAAAGCAGGTTTTAAGGTTTAAAAGCACAGATGTTTGCCAGTGTATACAAAATTATTTAATAGCCTTATACAATATACAAGATACTGTTAAAGCAGAAATGTTTATCTGTTTACAAAAATTATTTAAATTTGTAATTATTTTGCAATACATGCATTTAGATTATATTGATTAAACCAAGAGTTACATTTAAAGAAAAGGTTTCATAAAAATACAAACAGAAGAAAAACTAAAGCCAAAAGATGTGTATTGTATTCTAAGAATATTAACAGCAAAATAGTGAAATTGAAATTAGCAATGGAGGAACAGTAACAACCCCACAAAGTGTTCCACTTGATAAATACTTGACATTTGCACATAACATTCAGTGTTTAACACACACCATCAGTTCCACATGTTAAATTCACACTGATCTCGTAATTGTGTGAAACTATAATGGCCGCTCTTGCATCAAGTTTTGACAACTTTATGGACTTTCGCATTCCAACATGAAAATTAGCATGGCCCCTGTGACATGACCCCTGGTGCTATAACCCATCATTCAGCCATCTTGCCCAGTGGACACACTTGCTTCACCAAGTCTCCACTTAGCACCAGCAGCCCGACAGAAGATTGTCTTCGGACAATCTGTGGGGAGTGTGACCATCACCCAATGAGATGGGGCAGACCCCCTCCGAGACCCTATCTGCCCTGCATCACAGTTCTCATGGTGTGGCTGAACACGGTTAAGATAAGAATATTAGGGATATATCAGCCTATCAATTCTAATGCTATTCTCTAATCAGCAGTTACAGGAATTAGATAATATTTAATAAATACATTGTGGCACACTTGGTGAGGGGCTTTATCATTATAGAGATGGCTAGACAGAACTGATCATTTCATAGATAACTGCATGTATTAGGCAGTGTAAGCATGACACAATTATTGTGAATAAAAACAGTGTTCAACAAATGTTTGAGAAAGTCACACTAACCCTCACGTAAGCTTTGGCTAGTGCCCTATGTATTATGGTAATACAGCTGATAATTTCCACTAGCACAGACCAAGGGCTAGTGGATTTATTGAACCCTGATAAAAAGAATGTTTGACAATGACACTTCAAAGTATAGCCTACAGTTTTACCTTTACATAGCAAAAAGGCAAGATATATGTATTACTTTTCCAATGTGTGACAATGACATCAATTTTTTTTATTAAGTTCAACATTAAAAATGTTATCTTATATAGCACCATTTCTAAAACAAATTTTAAGTTTAACATCAATGAAACGTGATTTATAGTTACACCAATTTATGTATGTTCATCTCAATGCATGCTTAAAAAAATTGAAATTGATTAAATTATAATTAAAAGATTTATCACATGTTATTTACAAACTAAAATGACTAGCATTTCTGTTACTAGGTACCGTAGTCTGATACTCCCACAAACTCACACAATCATCATCCTTAGAAGTGCTATACACTACCCTAAAGAGTTTCTCTAATAAGGACCACAAACAGTGGTGGTTGTATCTGGTGTCTGCCAGGGACTGGGACCTGTCAGACGGTGACTATCACACCAACTCCTTGTCATCAAGACCTCAAAGCTCAATCACCTGTGTGTCATCAGCCTTTCACCGGAATATGAAAAATGATCAACCTCCTTCATTAGGCAGGGCTTACTGAATGTTGTGATAAGAGGTGTTGTCAGCCATGATCACTCGGGCAAGATAATCACACTGGACAACACAGTGAACAGTAGAATATTGTAGACAGTGAAGAGTTAATATGATGCTTTTCATAATAACATATATACACATATGGTACATACTGTATTTAATTAAATATACTAAAATTATAGATAGAGTACATGTTTCAAATATTTACCAAGGTATCAATTCTAAGTAGAATTACAAAAATCATTAAATTTTAGTATGACCTGAAGCACATAATTATACTGACATATGGTACAGTACATCTGTATTTAATTAAAATATACTAAGATTGTAAATAAAGTGTATGTTTCAATATAAAGCAGAATTTCATAAAACAGTTTTAATATAAACCTGAATGCACATTTGGATAACAGATGGAAAAACTCATACCATTCCATATTTTAGTATGAAGTAATTAGTGGTATGAAAGTAGGTTTGTTTCGCAAATTTTATTAATACTGATCTGTTAATAATAATCTTAATTGTTAGTCTTAAATCTAGTTCCTACTAAATTGTAGAAAGTAGAAAGTAGAAAGTATAGGAAAACACTTAGTGTCAGTATGGCTATGATTAAGGCTTTGATGTTTGTAAAATCAAACCAGACACAGACCCAGAAAACCACATTCCACATCAATTCATGGCTCTACTTAGCAACTGTGACAAATCACATACCGCCATCACCTTTGTTCCTGCACATCAGTGACACACTTGTCCCATAATTTTTTTTACTTCAACTTTGTCAAATGGCTCCAAATGACCACCACATGGGACTGACTGGACACGACCCAGACCCTGCAGTGTCCAGCCCGGACAGTAACTGACCACCAGGCAAGAGCCCGCACCTCTCTGTGTGTATGTCTGGCACCCCGGGGACCTATAAGTCACGGGGACATACCTTGATAACAGGGAGCTGGAAACAAGACAGACACCATTTTCTGACACGGCTATCTCCACCTGCTCGAAAACTAAGTGTGAATTATCTACCCTTTTGATCCCACGACAAAGTCTGCTACTGATAAGCTAAAGTTAAAGTTTGTTTTGTTTAGTGACACCACTAGAGCATATTGATTTATTAATCATTAGCTATTGAATGTCAAACATTTCGTAATGTTTTAAAACAAAGTCTTGCAACTTTTTTTCATTGGCAACAGACAGGACGACATATACCAGTCTTCATTATACCACTTGTAGGGCACTGGTTGGGATTTGAAAAAACTAATCAGAGAATAAGTTCTTTGAGGTGGTTCGATCCTATAATGCAAACACCTCAAGCGAGTGTTCTACCAACTGAGCTAGATCTCACCCCTTATCCCAAATTAAAGAGTATATTTATTGCTTATTATCTCTAGTATACTTTTAGAATTACTAAATTATTCTTGAGCATACATACATAAATATATATAAACAGTTATTCACATTTGACAGCAAAATGTTTTACATGTTTTATAAATACTGCTTACCATCTTCAAGAAGAAACATAAATTTGAAAAGGAAGCTTAAAGGTTGTAATACCAGATTTTCTAGCTAAGTGCTGTCAGTTTAGTTTGGCCTGTGAAAGCTAAACCAGGTATAGTTAATCTGGAATAAGGTAAAATATTTCTCACGTCCAATTCAATCTCAGCTCTACAATCGGAACATGAAAAGATAACGGTCAAAAACTAGCGGACCAAAATCATCCGACATTCTTGTATAATCACAGCATGCTTGATTTGCTCTAAAGTAAATATTTTTGACTTGAGTTCATATTACTCTAAGAATACACAAAAGGTCAAGACTGCAAACAGACTGAACAAAAAGCAAGGTTGAAAAAGCACCCATTTTGGATGGCCTAATGACAAGCCTAGAGCCCTATTCGGTGGGAACATCTAATGTGTGGATTCAAAGAAAGTAACCCCCAGATTGCTTCACTGTGCAGCTTCACTGAGGCATGGTGCAAATCCCACCCCATAAATCCTCCCTTCAATTTGCATTCACTCAAGTGAACAAGTACATTAGACAGGTCAGCCTCTTGGAATTATTAAAGTCCCTGTCCATTTAGTAACAAATTCAAACTGTTTCTCTGTAGCCTTCAATATTCAGCCTCTCTATGTTAATGTTTTCCATCTAGGAGCTAGATGACACCTACTTCTATTTTCTACTTATATAGATAGTATCAACTGTTTTAATTGCCAAATGAACAAAATGGTCGCAATGTTTTAGTCGCCAGATGAACAAAATGGTCGCATATTGGTCGCAATATTAAAAATTTAACTGAAATACATGGTTGGCACAAAGATTTACTAGAATTAAATGTTGAAATTATTTTAAAATCTGAAACCAAATTTGCTACTTATAATATTACACAATATTGCACAATAACGATGACACGGTCACCGGGTACAGTGTCTTCTAGTGCAGAATACAATCTGCTCAACAGAAGCTTCATAAACCACTTCTTACAGCTGGTCACACAGATTTACAAGCTGGACTATATGATGGCACTAAAATGTGAGTTACATCCCGACATCCTCTTTAAACTACATTTCCTATCCATTACTGGGGTCATTTACAGCAATGGGCAATTGAACATTTATTTACAATGTTTCCACTCAAAACATGTGGTGATTTTCTAATGGGCTCTATAGAAAACAGATGTTTTCCAGGGAAACCATCTAGCATACAGCACCAAAGGAACATAAGCATGACACCCAACCATTTCCTTGCCACAAACCAGTAGTAAAAATAAAATTGTGCTTAGATGTGTTGTGCATCTAGGGGTGAGGTATTTCAGTTTTTTATGCGATTTCCAAGTAGCCTAAAATTGATCTAAAATGTTGAAAAATTACTTTTATATTAAATAAAGTATTCAACTGTCCAGCTTTTTTCAATTTGAACTTTTTAAAAATGAGTTCAACATTTTATATAATATGATGGCCCTATATGTATTATTGTTGTAAAGAATTGGTATTATCAGAAATCTAAACATTATTAATAAAGACCTCAGAAGCAAATTTAAAAGATGTATCACAAAAAACAAGTCAAGTTTAACATAAAAATCCACAACATAATTTTATTAGATTAATTGTTTTAGTGCAAGAAACATTTTGTTCAGTATCGTGTTGCGATTTGCTACACAAGTTTCAGAGATCATTGCACAATTTTAAAACATTAAACATTAGTTGCTAACCAATTTTCAATTGACTAGAAATATTACTACTCAAAATTTTAAAGTGTTAAAATAACTGCCAAGTATGGATGTACCATCATGTTCAGACTGAAACAATCCTGTTACAAGCTATTATAAATGCACCAGCAGTGGATCATCATGTCGTAAAGAGCCACACCAATGTAAGGTTTATGTCTGAGATGATCTGAATCACACCAAGCAAAGCCCCACATTCTTTAAAGATCTACACCAATATAAGGTTTGTCTGTGAGATGACTCGAAGCCCACCAAGTGAAGCCCAATGTAAAAGAACCACACCAATATTCGGTTTATGTCTGTGAGATGACTTGAATCACACCAAGTGAAGCCTGACGGAGACACTTCTCTGTGACATGGTGTTAAACGTGTGGCTGTCTGCCATTAAATGAGGAAACACCTGTTTGTGTCGTGCGGTCAGACTGGCTCCATTCTTATCGTCCACGGTCTTCCTTTATTCAACTATTTAATGGAGACTTCAACAGGAGTTTTAACAAAACCGGCTATTTCCGATAATTAGCAGGAACACAACAGTCTGTTCTTGTAAAATTCAAACCTCGAACTGAGAATACCTTTTGAGTGATTGTTCATGACAGACAGCACACTAAATATTTTTATTTCTTCTTGTTGTGAAGCAATAAAGCCATATGGCAACTAACTAATGAGTGTTACTTTTACAATAAATTACAGTACCATACCAGTACCAAAGAAAGAAATGTTTTATTTAACGACACTCAACACATTTTATTTACGGTTATATGGTGTCAGACATATGGTTAAGGACCACACAGATTTTGAGAGGAAACCCGCTGTCACCACTACATGGGCTAATCTTTTCGATTAGCAGCAAGGGATTTTTTGTTGAACCAGTTATGGATCACTGGTCGGTGCAAGTGGATTACACCTACCCATTGAGCCTTGCGGAGCACTCACTCAGGGTTTGGAGTCGGTATGTGGATTAAAAATCCCATGCCTCGACTGGGATCCGAACCCAGTACCTACCAGCCTGTAGACTGATGGCCTAACCATGACGCCACCGAGGCCGGTCCCTACAGTTTAATGCAGTTAAATGTGTATGTATACAAATATGTATGTATTTGTCAAAAACAAATATTGGTGGATGTCATAGTATACAGTTAAAGCAAAATGTTTCCTCTCAAGTATAAAATGTGCTAAGATGGAGAATTAAGTACTTTCCTGTCATGGACAGAACTCTGGTGAAGTCAGAGGTTGTGCCCACGACAGGCATGCTTGAACAGTTCTCTGATGGAAGCATGCCAAAAATTACCCACACAGAATTAAATAAAAAGATGACAAAAGTAACTAACCATAACTAATTAGTGGTGGAAACTATTTACACAGTATTGGCTCCAAATTGAATTAGTTAATGTTAATTAGGCAACCCAATGAGATGAAGCTGTGGCCACATGCCATCAAACTCAAACCACATGGTAACAGGCTCAGACTCAGTACTGCATGGGTTAAATATTACATCTTCAACACATAGTACACATGTCATGTCATATTTGAGAACATCTTTATTATACATGGATGTTTTTTCTTTATTCTAGTAATACTTATAATACTAAAAACAAAGTAATTGATTTAAACAAAATTTATTTCATAAATAAAGTTGACTGGCAAATGGCCCATATAGCCCAATAGAAATATATTTACAATTTTTTGTTCTGTAAAATATGTCATTACTATATGTGGGGAGATATTCTAATATAGGCTTTAGTGTGTCTACTAATCCAACTACCAGACATGGAATAAAAAATTATAAATATATTTCCACTTTATTTAGCTTATGATAATTGCAGTAAAATGAACATACAGGTTACACGTCAGTACCTGAAACCCTTGTGGTATAGAGGCAATTAAAACAGTTTCAGCTCAGTTCAAAAACCTTTAAGAAAATCTATAATGACGAGAAACTGCAACCATCAATATAAGAGTGAGAAAAAGATTGTAAAGTATTAGTGTTAATCTTTTTAACAGCAGATACCCACTGATCCACTCAGTCTGTTATTGGTGGTTTATTACAGCGCTCAACACTTATTGTTCTCCTTACAATCGGTTTTTAATTGGAGTATTTACCCGATAGACAGCGCAACACAAATATTTGCCAATCAGCACGCGTGTAACTGCACAGTTAATACACCTGTGTGGTAACCTGCAGACCAGTAGACTAATATACCTACTATATAAGTCACATCAAAGACCAGGCATGTGTTACATGTCGCGCCCAAAACCCTTTAATTATATGCTTCAATGTCTATATCCAAGTTTATGGGACCCTAAAAAATAGACTACTTGTTATACAATGTACCACATAATAAAAATAACTGGAAATTCCTTTTGAACTTAACTGAGTGATAATCTCCTCTTAACAATAATTTTTACATGGTTTTGTGCTGGGCCAATATCAATTTTTAAATAGCTCTGTGATGGGCCAATGTCCAGTTTTTACATACACCTCTATTATCTATGGCAATTAGTGACGGGAATCGGTTGGAATTGCGTCATCCATCAGTGGGTTATAATCAGTTTGCTGCAACAACTGATGAACTTTAGATTACACAATCAGTTACAATAGATATCAACTTGAAAAAGAATTTGAATTCTTTGATAATGAATTTGAAAATCGATTATCATCATATTGTTAGAATCCAACTAATGAATGTTTCATCACTTGAATGATCAGAATGTCACTAATAGCAACAGATAGAAAACTACAACCAGCAATGAATGACATCTTGTATGAACTGGTAGTGGTATATCACATTACTGACATTAATATTTTAGATTACTTTCAGTATAAAGCAAAATATAATGGTACAGTTTCAACTTTACAAAAACCACCAAAATGCAGTGAATAAAGCTATAAGTAACCAGTAAGACTACAGGCAAATGTTGCAGCTTTATTATTATTATTATTATTATTATTTATTATTTTTTTTATTTTAATCAACTATATTATAATTTTAAAAAAATAAAATCATTCAAGTTTGTTTTTTACTACCTAATGTGTACCATTTAACCAATTTCAAAAGCATCATTCAAATGATAATAAATAAAATTCTCTGCCAGTACAAAAGTATGTTATGGACTATCAAAGTTCTACTTTTTTTTAAATTATCTTTTTCCAAAGTACTGGTACTGATAAAACTCTACAAAGTCTATCATCAGACTGGTTTGATGTGCTGTCTTCTTCTTTGATTCACCTTGTTATCTGATATGCACTCTTTCATGTTCAGAGCTCTGTCTTTGAAAAACAGAACCTTTTGTTGCCTGTCTGCTGGCTACCTTTAGAACTCAATACACAATCTACAACACAGGTGTGCTGCAGGTAAACCGGCAGACGAGACCTCTTAGGTGTACACCTACGTAAAACATGATTGGCTTACAGTAATACACTTACTGTGGATGTAAAAACAAGCAGCCAATCATACAAAATGTGATAGGTTTTTGAATAACTTGATTGGACGGTGTTGGTTTTGTGTAATGTGTGACCAAAGAGTATAAGGAATCCACACCGATTGCGTAAAACCATTTTATGATTAAAATAATGTTAGGTGATAATATGAACCAGTGGAGTCGGTGGCTAGAAGGTAAGCATGAAAATCATTTTAGGTTTTAAACTTTACATACATTTTTTTTGTCTAGATTATTTCCAAATTCAGATTTTGAATTTGACTTTGATATTACAGATCTAGAGGTTTCACTGTATAATTTAACAATTTAAGATAATAATTTAATATGTCATTGAAGAAACAGTATTGATCTGACCTTCCCTCTGACAGCTCTGTTTAGAATGGGGTTTTTTTCAAGGGTGGGTGGTCGGTCTAAGATCGATCCCTGTCAGTGGGCCTATTGGGCTATTTCTTGCTCTAGCCAGTGCACCACAACTGGTATATCAAAGGCCGTGGTATGTGCTATTCTGTCTGTGGGATGGTGCAGATAAAAAATCCCTTGCTACTAATGGAAAAATATAGTGGGTTTCATCTCTATGACTGTCAAAATGACCATATGTTTGACATCCAATAGCCGATGATTAATAAATCAATGTGCTCTAGTGGTGTTGTTAAACAAAACAAACTTTTTTCAAGGATGATATGGATAAAAAAGGACAATTCTTTAAGAAGGATGCCATTAAGTTTGTATTCCAGCCTGCTAGCTCCAGTATGATGTAATGAGATTACCATAAATCTATCAGGAAGTGTATCTTACAAAGCTACATGTCCTGTCAAAATCTTAACACTGTTTAAACATCTTACAACACTAAAGTGGCATGTACTGTTAAATGCTACAAAAACTTGATGATTAATATGATTAAAGACAGTACAGCTTTAACAAGATATATACACTCTACAAACTTTGAATTACATTATCATGGTTAAACTCAATATTGTTGAAATAACACATAGCTAAGCTGTATTGTTAATATGTTTGTGTTAAACCAAAGTCATATGACTTATCATACAACAAAATTGAGAAATTAGGATAAAAAATTTAAACAGTATCAATCAGTAATAAACCTACATCGGCACAGTCTGATTTTAGTAAAATGATCTGAGATAATACTTGGTCAAAACATGTTTGGTTGATAGATAGACATTTACTGGCTCATCCTGAAGATTTAAACTTATTTACACAAACTTAATATCAGGAAGTGTTCCCATCCATTATAACAAAGCAGAAGTTAAAACTAATTTTTTTTAATCTTTTTATTTTTATATTTTGTTTAAACATCATCAATAAATTGCATAATTTTCTTACCAATAGTGAAATCTTTAGCATTTTATTTTTAAAAATCATTAATAAACATATTTTCTTATCAATGTTGTAACTTTCAGCATTCTATATTTTATCTGTAAAATAAATCATGAACTGAAATAATTATCTTTCTAATTAAGTTAGAGCATTAACTCAAATCATTAATCACCACTCAGTGAGTGTTTAACAGTGTTCTTGGTGTGTAAATCCCACCCATTAACCAGCACTTGATTAGCTCAGTGTCAACAATAGCTCGCTGACAGAGTGTTAGTCTGCTTCAATGCCCTAATGATTGCCTGCTTCACACCTCCCTCCACCACAAACATCCCTGGCTGCAGATCCCCCCCAACACCACCCTAGTGATTACTGGTTACTAAGGCTGGATTAGCATTCTGACAAGTTTCTCTCAGCTCTCAATGACACTAAGTCTCATACTTAAATGAGGACAAACCCTCATGTCCTCCTCAGTTTAGTGCTAGTTGGTGTGGAGGTAACTAGAGGAATTGGTACAGAGTATGATAGAGAGATCAGGAAGGTTACAGCTGTCTTTATTATCAGAGGTTTACAGAACAGTCATGGGTAAGCTTGTCTTTATCTATTGTTTAGTACCACCTAATATATAATAACTAATATTGTTTTTTTTCATATGGATATTGAATGCTATTTTCATTTTGTTATCATTCTTATAAACTAATATACTATCTTCATCTACACCATAATAAAAATGTTAAAATAACCAAATTCTAACATATCTAAACTGATTATAATGTAATATAGCTGCATGGATTGGAAAGAGTTTGACCTGTACCCCTCTATATCAAAGGCTCTAAAGACTAACCCTAACCCTATACCTAAAACTACCATTAAACACTGTTGGTCTAACTCATGCCTGTGACTCTCCATCATTGATTTTGTCTGTCAGTAGTGTTATATTATTCTGATAAACATATTGGTGTAGTATGTAAGTAGATGTCCTAATACTGGCTTTAGCTAGCCGACCAATCCCACCACTAACTAACACAAAATATTGTTAAAAACCATGTATTCGATTTTATTTGTATTCAGCGTATTTTCACAAGTTCAAAGTTTTATTTGTATTCACCATACTTTTATATGTTCACGATGGCAGTCAAGTGGTATATTTGACTGTTAGTTATTTGCTGAGCCAGATGGTTATTGCTCAAAGTTTGGAATGTTATCTTATCTCAAAATAAAAGTGTTTCTTCCTCCCGGTTAGGCATGGTGTAACAGCCAGGGTGGATGGAAAGTTCACTATGACCATAAAATTGTGAACAAATCCTGTTCTTTCTAATGTGTTACCAGCCACAGAATCAAAGGTAAAACCTGGTTTAAATGTATGACCTCCCAGAGTGAACAATGCATTGATGTAGACAAAACTTACTGGTACCAATCACTACTAAAGCTTTTACCCAATTCCTTTAGTCACCGAAGGTGAAGATATATACACATTTAATTTGTTAACTCTTTGAGCCATTCTAGAAATGATAAGACAGGTAAATAAAGGTAAATTGTTTAATTTTATCTCCTCTTCCACTCATCCCCCAATGTGGATTAACCCCCAGAAGGTCTTGAAAGTCCTCTAAGGTGGTCATCTATTGATCCAACGCCTGCAGGCATAGCCAGTGAATGAAAAATATCTCCAATATCAGTGATTTTCAAACCTGATGTCATAAGGTGATGGAAATTAAATCTTTAGTGTTATATTCAACTGATGCCCATTTGGTCCTGTAATGGCCACTAGTTGAGGCTGGGCGACCATTTAGATAGAGATCTGAAAGTTAGCCTCAGGTAGGTAACATCAACTGGAAAATCTCACCTGCAGAACTGTCTCATTGTACCAGTGGGAGCAAAAACATTGATGCCTCTATACAAACACACAGATTAAGAACAATCAATTTTTGAGACCCTGTTTGCTTAACACTTTTGTTCTCCATAAGTGCTCAACAAAGGAAGCTTAACACTGAAAGAAAAGCTAAAGTATTGGGAAAACAATTGTAGGATTTGTGGTATTCTTGCTTGTGTAGCCATTAACACCCAGGGTGTTTCAGTCACCCTTCTCTACAGGACTCAGATGCACCTGCTCTTTCACACGACCATCACTTGGGCGATCGTTACACTGCAGATTCACACAATTTTCATTAACTCTGACAGGAAAACCACAAGTAAATGGATTCATGTTTGAACAACAGCCGTGAAATATAACACATTAAATGATATTAGACTGACAAACGTGTAAGAACTGGTGTTTGTGGAATTTCTGGCTGCGATATCAAAACCGAGTACGATGTTATTTAACACCAGTCTTCATTCTGTGGCTGAGAGAGGACAAGCATTTCATCTCTGTGGCACACAAATAAATATGGCTCAGATGGTTACAGGTAACTGTTTAAAATTAATTAGTTAAAATATCATGAAAAATGTATTTTAAACTTGAAATGTTTTCTGTTGATATGTTGAAGTATTATGTCTTATGTGTGTGCTTGTGTTATTTCCAGACTGGCTTGAGTGTACTATGGAAACAGATGCAAGTATACACGACCACATGTCTACAGATGAAATGTATATGGTGCTTCAATCAGATATGGTAAGTACTATTTTCTAAACTATACCGTTAATTATACTTTTGGGTACATCATTTAGTATTATTTTTGGCTAAGACAATTTTGTTTAAATTATCCAGTGTTTTATAGTTTTACGGAAGTACTCATCTGTCAATTGAATAACAGTGAATATTCTAAGCAATAAAATGTTTTAACAATTATACAATTAATTTTAGAGAACTGTGAACCTTAATAAATTAGCTTCAGATGCCATCCTTATTTTCAACCTTTTCATCAAATAATGTTTAAAAATATTGTTACTACATGTATTACTATCACACTGCATGACTGTGCAGAAGAATAAGTTTACATTGTGTTTGGTGTTTGACAATGGAAGCTCAAGCTGAATAGGATTTTTGTGCACAAAGAGCTAATATTACAGCCTTTTTCGTGTTAGTTAAATCAGTCTAAATATATAACATTGGGATTAGCACAACGACAACAAATATTAAGATATGTGATTAAATATAATTTTGCTGTAAAAGTGTTGAATATATTTAATATATTTAGAAACACAAAATATATAATACAATAAACAAACCCTACAATGGATGACAAAATGGGAGACAACTCTTCATGCCATCTTCAACATTATTACCAACAAATTGCTCACAAATTTCAGTATTAACATGTTCAAAATAATTTTAAAAACAACAATACTCTGTCAAACCAAGCCTAATCAGTAATCCAAATAATAATTTTACTGAACCAGATATTTAATATTGGTTACAATGTTAAACCAAACATGTAATACCAGATATTGTTAATCATATATGTAATATCAGTTATAAAAAAAATGTTTATTATCACTGATATTCTTAAACCATATATTTAATATCACCGATATTCTAAAACTTAATATTTAATACAATTGATACTGTTACACCAGAGACTTTACTAGTTTTGGTGAACCATTTATTTGATAATAATGATACTAGAATCAGATAACTGAACTAAATATTTGCTACAATATGTTTGCTAAAAACCATACAAATCTATATAAAATTCAGTTTCATTTAAGTATAGTTTATTATTTGGAATATACTTATTTTGGTGATATCAATATATACATTAACAATGTACCAAATGCCCCTGATTTTATGGTATCAGATGAACAGCAAGTTACAATACCAGTAACTGATAACTGAACTAAATATTTGCTACAATATGATTGCTAAATACCACACAAATCTATATAAAATTCAGTTTCATTTAAGTATAGTTTATTATTTGGAATATACTTATTTTGGTGATATCAATATATACATTAACAATGTACCAAATGCCCCTGATTTTATGGTATCAGATGAACAGCAAGTTACAATACCAGTAATGTATTTTGACATTTTAACACCAGTATGTTACACTGTACAAAACCTGAACACAAATTGATTCAACAGACTGAGTTTGCAGTGAGTAGCCATGGTGACAGATGACATGTGAAATATTAATTAGCTGTGAAGCTTTCACCTGCCAGTGATAATGTATAATACATACGTGCACCCACTGACAGACACATCTTCACATTCCACGGGGCATCAAACACAAAAACAATTACTACACGGACCAGAATGTACTTTGAACATGGGTACAAGATGTTTATTACAAATACCATTCTGGTTTCATTTAGTTCAAAAACTGAGTTGTCTTTGTATACCACCACACACATCTATCACAAATAAAGTTTTATTAATTAGTATCCCCCCCCCCCCCCCCCCCCACCAAATTTTCGATTTCTTTTCTTCTAAAAATAAAACAATAATGCTGACTGGTTAGTACAAAGCTTATTCAAACAGCCAAACTTTTATTTATTTTTTAAATTTTTTGAATAAACAATACCAGTAATAAAATGAAGTTTGGCAAACAGGCTGTTGACATACACATGCATAAACACCTCAGTTCTGAAAATAAAAGTCAAATTCTGTGGTTTGTTAGTATCTGTTAGTATGATGTAAACATATGTCCTGAAATACTAATGAGCAACCAGAGATAACTCTGACACTTGCCAATCTTACCAACTGAACATTTTTAAAACTGACAAATTTTATTTAATTTGGCTAAATAATTTCATGTAATAATTAATATTTTGTAAAAAAAACCCCAAAACTGGGTTTCCTCAATTTTTTATATTTAATAGATATTTAGTTAAATGTTTTGCTCATCCAGCCATGTAGCAAATTTTGTAATATTAAAAAATAATTTTTTTATTATTATTTTTTTTTAATTATTATTATTATAATTTTTTATTATTATACTTGTCAAACATGTCAAACTACAACTGTATTGAAATGGTGACTGTTTGAGTGACTGTGTTCCCTCACTTAACATGACACAGTAATGAAGCTAGACTAACATGGAAATGATAAGTTAAAACAATCAGCTGGGTTCCCAGGAGCTGGCTGCCCTCCCTTCCCCTAGTCCCCCCTGCAGTTAATCTCCCACATGACAGGCTGACATGCAGAGACACTGATACAAACAATAAGCTGGCCCTCTCCACAGTTGATTGTCACAGCTCAGCCAATTAGACAACTGGCCACTCCACCAGGTTATGTAACAGGCAGGCACTTAATTAGAGGCCCTACTTGGGCACTTTTATCAACATCACACAATAATGTTTTATTTCCACACATTTACTGGCAGATAATAGCAATAACAATAGCAGCCAGAGAATATGGGATGGGCTATTTTTTTTTAATGATTATTCATAAGTGCTTATAGTATATAATTTAAAAAATAAGACAAACTGATTTCTCAACATAACCTCATGGCAGCATTAGGCTTAATTTCTCAAATTGGTATAGGTACTTTATTAACGTGCCTATATCCAAAGAGGTTCAGACACGTTTATCATATTTTGTTGTCTTTGTAAGTTAATGTGTAAAATAAAACAACATCATACATCATCTATCAGATGATTCTTAGACTAAAGGTGTTTACTTTTAACCAACACATTCCCACATTAAAATCAAGCAGCACGTTTTATTATATACAACCCAGCGGCTATTTCTGTTTGATTGAAAAACCAGAAACTTGACCCAAGGCCTGTAGGTGATGCAACTGCAACACCAGAATATATGGTTATTGGCACATGGTCTGCACATGTAACTGATCCGACACGGTCTGGTGCACGTGTCAATCACTTGCCATCATCCCCAAAAGGGCCCCCTCAACTTGCATGTGCAGTGAGGCTACTGCTCTGGCCATCATAGTACACAGTGATGGCATGGTGAACACAACTCTGCCAACTGGAGACTGATTCTCATCTTGTTACACCAATCTTGCAGTGTATGGATGTTTTTACATACCAAGACGTACATGTCTGGTTCATCAGTACCGTCTAGCCCAGCACAGTTTGACGTGTGCTAACTTAGCTTCCTTTCGGCAGGAGTACCGTCTGAAAAGTAGACAGTGGGTCGGAATTACAAGGTACCCATTTATTGACTGGTTTTAATCTCGTGGCTTGCCGTCTGCGAAAAAATTGTTAAAATATGACCATGGGTGTCGATGTGTACCAGTGTGTCGGTGTTCTTTCGTGGAGTTTTATCTGTGGATATTGTCATCTCTTAGAAAAAAATGGTTATCTGCATTAAGACGTGCAAACCGGTAAGTAATAGAAAACAACAACAACCATCTGGTTAAAATATCTGACCGTTACTCCCCTATTTTGGTTAGATGGGGTAGGGTTAGTTACATTTACATGTAGTTAGGGTTAGGGTTACTTTGTAGGTTAGTGTGTGTCTTAACCTTTAAAGTAACCACCATCAAACTTAGCAGACTGCTATGGCCCTAGATATATTATAGATATCTCGTACTACATAAGCAGACAGTAGATACATTATAATTATTTGCTTTAATATCAATGGTATCAGTTTAAATATTTTATTTTTCTCTACTAGTTGAAACTGTGTATACCCACCCAACATGCTGTAGGGTTACTTTTCTTTAATTTGATCACATAAAACAATTTAAAAAAATAATAATTGCCAACTGATTTGTAATGTAAAAAAAATACCTTTATTTAAGTGTAGTACATCATAATCTTTTAGCTTGAAACTGATTATTTTAACTTTTTATATTTTCGATCCTTTATTTTTAAATGTGCATTACATCCATCTAATGGAATATTATATATATAAAAAGAGTTGATTAATATGTAACAGCCAAATATATTTAAATTTAGATGTTATGTTTACAGGTTTTGATAATTGCAATCACATTTGAACTGAATAATATCTTGATTTATTACATCTTCCATTATGTAAATATGTATCTATACTTGTACTACTGTATTTGCTAATTATAAATGCTTTATTTGGAATAATTTAAAATTAGAGTTTAAAATTTTAACCCAAAAATAGAAAACCCTGAAAATTGCTCTTATTTCCCATTAAGTACCATCTATTCTCCCAATAAATTGAACATTAACTTAATACGCTAAAGACCAAAATGCCCAAAGGAAAAGCTACTGCTTGCAAAGATACTTCTTGTTGATTGAACATCCCTGGTTTTTTTATTCTTTTGTTGACCAGACAAAGATGTGTTTTGTGTTCCTCCTTTGTGTTTTGGTCCATTATTTCGCCCTGTCCACCAACTTATATGGGGGGCACCTGTGACTATCTCATGCCATGAATGGCCCAGGTCGAACGCCCATTCACTTCATTATAGGTTACACCATTACCCTTGTACAGAATGGTCAAGTCACCATGGCAACAACAGCTATAAATGTAATTAACAACCCCCCATTAACATTAGATAAGACTTGAGGTCAAATTCAGCACTTTCTCTCCAGCTAGAGGAGGGGTATCATTACATACGAGGTACCCTACATTTTCTAACTGACCTTTGTAGACTGGAATCTGGAATTCTCATTTTGAAACTTGTTCAGAAACAAAATGCTTTGATTTAAAATAATGAAAAAGAAACCTGAAGTTATTGTGGACACACGTTTTTAATGATTAATACAATTAAATGAACTAAAAATACATACATAAGTTTGTAAAAATTTAAACAATAAATATTTTTGATGCACTAATTCATTTGTAAAACAATATATACAACTAGCTATTAGGTTTGTTATTAAAAAACCTACCCACACTACCTTTATTTGGAAATCAAAACATTAACATCCACAAAGTGTGTTTAAATAGTATAAAACTTTATAAATGCAAGTTACACTATGGCATATTCAATCATTCATTCATTCACTCACTCATTGTCTGTTTGGGTTATCAGTTATTTGTGTATTGTTATTAATATTATACTAGCTTTTTTTTAAGTCCTTTCTAAACTTGTATTTATTTTATGTCCCCATTACATCAACCAGCCTATTTAAATATATTTCTATCATCTAGCCATTTATAATTTATACTATTACTATAATCAGCATACTACCACAATGTGTATGTACTCCTAGTATTTAGCATGTATAAGCTAATTCATATTCTGTAAGGCGATGAATCAGGGCACCCCAACCCTGGCATCATCAAAATGAGCTGGGGACAATAAAATATATATATATAATTTTTTTATATATATATATACTACCTGCCATCTTTTGTAAAAATGTCAATGATAAAATGTAGACATATAATTTAATATAGACTGCTATTGGTAAATATTTAACATACTAAAATATTAATTTTGATTTAAAAAACTATTTAAAGAAATGTTCCAGACATTTATAATTCATGTTTTAACAACAGTAGGCAAATATTGATCAAGTCCAGATATTTATTTATTTTAAAAGAGAAATATAAATCTATTATTTACAAACTGTGATTTGCGATTTCTAGCCATTATTGGTAATTTGTGAACACAATTTACTGTTAATAAATTTAATAAATCATAACAGTTTGTAAATAATGTTAAAACTGTTAATTTTTTCAGGTCAATAATAAAAAAACAGACTTGTTAATTTTGTTTAATTTATCGCTAAGTAGACCACCAATATTTATAACCTAATCATGTCTGGGGCTGCCATATAATGTGCGACAATCAGGCCAAAAATTTAAACAGAAAGCTGCTAATTATGCAACAAAAGACTGAGTAGGAAACAAAGCAGGGTGTGAATGGGGCTGGTTAGAATAAGCCACTGACAGCTTCCGATCATTGTCCTTCTCAGACGTACAGTCTGGGACTGTCACAACACAATCTGGCACACATACAGCCACCCAACACAGTCATCTTAGTGTAAAAGTAAACACATGCCTGTGTCCATTGCTATCATAGTACCCAGATGGCTATCTGTAAACTGCAGAAGTGTAGGTGCACCAGGGTGAGTCACTTTCACTGGGCTTGTTTATGTACTGTTTTTAATTTTAGATAATGGAGGATAGTGTTTATGTATTTACACACATTAAGTATAATTTTGTGGGTAAATATTGATTCTCTAAATTGTGTATAAATTACATTAGACCTATTATAGGTTTTGCAATATTTGGTTAAATTGTTATAATAATATAATTATAAATTGTTTGCTGTTGAAGGAAGGAAAAGGTTTATTATGAGTGACTAAAAAGTATTTTAAATATAATTAGTTTAGTTGAAAACACTTTATTTGGTTCAACCGGTATTTATTTACTGTCACATCTATGCAGTTTTGGGATCAGACAACAGCCTCTCCCTACATTTCACAATTTTATTTTAGTTCACTTGCTGGGTCATTGTAAATTACATTTAGCTATTATAATCTGTATCTTTAATTTTTAATACCTGCATTTTTACAGTTATTTACAAACGTTTCAATAATAAAAAAAACCCACACCACAAACCCAGACACTAATTTAAACAGCTAAAAAGTATTAGTAATGATCCAAACTTTTTTATAAAAAGAAGGAATTTTCTGAACTAAAATTTAATTAATAACTCATTACCTTAATTTACTTTTGTGGACGTCTATACTTAATAAACAATTGTGTACAGTGTATTAACACAGCATGTACCCTACATGGTTATAGAGTAATGCATTTATTTACACCATTATTTAAAATCAATGTGTATATTTTTATTTTATGAAATTACATTTTAATCTTGTCACATTATAAACACCCCTATATTAGTCCCTGTAACAACCCCTCCCCCCCCCCCAAAACCCCCCCAACAACAACAAAAAGTGCCAACTTAAAAACAACCCCTATACCCCTCAGTCAATTACAATTTAGTTAAAAAAAATTAAATTGTTATTTCACTGCAGGAATATGACCAGATTTTTAAACACTTAATTTCAGGTTTTTTTTTTCCTAAAATCATTTCAACAAAAGTAGACTAATTTGTTCTGAAATGAAAAAAAACAACAAAATCATCAGCTTTTAACTTTTTATAAATCATTTCAAATTTTATTTTCAAAAGTGGATTATGTCCCTGTAGATGCTACAATGAACAGTTATACCTCATCAACTCAATTATAAATTTTTTAGGTGTTTTGTGTCTTACAGGTTAATATCAAACAGCAGGAACAGGCCCTCAAGACAGAGATAGTGAGCATCAAAAACAAGTTCTTAAATCTGCTGCAGCACTGCGGTCTGGAAAATGAATTCGCCTTTACTGCACATCACGTGACCATGGCAACAGCTGCAGATGGCCCTACGACGACATCATCCGATCGCAGTACCTGCAACCTGCACTACAGCTATGCCGACTTCCTCATTGAGCAGCTGCTCGCCAGCACTAGCGGCCTCACAGACTCTGACCTGTCTCCGAGCCCCGAGGAAACCCGCAACGTGTTTGATGACACTACTTCAGCCCCAGCAGACCAGGTGGAGGCGCACAACTCTCTCAACAGTCCCGGCAATGGAGTCCGAAACCGCAACTATGACAACAGTAATAATATGTTGCAAGTGCTTCAGGAGGCTAACATCAAGGTGCTTCCAAACCAGTTGGACTCGACAACCTCTGAGAACTGTGTGCCGTCCAGTGCTTCCTCAGACTCCTACCCTCCTTCAACACCTGAGGATTTATTCTCCGACAACCAAGTTGTGCCTGATCTTGATCTGGAGAAGGAACTCATGTCACGTGTTAAGTACTATTCAGACTTTACCATCGATCGTCAGAGGAAGATCAATGAGTTGCTCAATAAATCCAAGAACCTTAGCAGCTGTCGTCCTAAAGTGTTTCCTGGTGAGAATATTTCTCAGAGAATGGTGGAAGGAGCCGAATCAAAACCAGCATGCATGCAGCGTATCATTGTCAGGAGAGCACCAAGCAGTTCAGCATCGAGTAGAGCCACCTCCTCATCATCTGGAAACAGCACTTATTATCCCTCAAAAAGTAAGAACAAGACATCTTCATCCAGAGCTTCTAGAACGAGCAGTCATCCACTCATGTCTTCTACGCTCATCTATGAACCAACATCGAACCTTCCCAGCAGCAGCACTTCGGGTGACAGTGTGTATACCTGGTCCATCGATGAGAACTCAGAGCCTGGCAATCTCGAGCAGTCGTATCTCCGTAGCCGACACCGCAGTCAGCGTTCAAAGAACAGAAAGTCGAATTTGAATGTGTCCAGATGTTCCACCAGACGTCATCATCGGCAGCAGAACCAGTCATCAGCCCTGCATCTCACTGGACTTGTTTCCATCATTGAGCCAGCTTCTTGTGTCAAGAAAGACAACTGTGCTAGAAATATGTGTGACGATACAGAACTTGGATTCAAGTCTCAGACTCTTCCACGCACCAGCACCAGAATCAACCTGTTTGCTGCTGACTCTTCATGTTCGATGCCAAACGTTAATGGACATCCATCTTCCGACAGCTCATCTCCTCTCCACGAGCGTACTGAACTTCCAGGCAAGTCCAGTACCAGTGAGGGCAGCAATTATGCTACAAACTTTGGTGGCTGTTCTACACTTACTTCGATGATGGTTGCACCTAACGTGACAGAATGTTCTCGACTGACAACGGAAGCAGATTCCTGCCTCATTGATTCCATTCTCACGGACAGTCCTAAGAGTGTGGACAGCAGTGGAATCTTTGCCCCATACAACTCTCCCCATGCCAGCAGCGTGAGTTCTCGATGTGGCTACACCACAGTCAGCAGCAGCATTCCCTCGACCTCCAGTAATGACTACTGTGACTACAGGGGTCCACTTCCAACACCAGCCACTGTGAAAGCCTCCGACCCGATCTTCAAGATCCCTCACAGCCCCATCGCTCGGTCCAAGACCTGCCGCAGGAAGACCTCCACCAGTCGCAGTCCCAGTGTCAGGACGTCCACTCCTCGGCCGTTTCACTCCAACGCTGGATCCATGCACAGCGCTCCCGCCATGAGGAGGAAGTTGTTTGAACTCAACAACAACGGTCAGCTGATAGGAGAGCCCCGCATCCTGGATAAGAAAGCCATTGTCCGAAAGTTCAAGAAGTTCAGTCATCACTTCAAGAAGGATCACACAGACAAGATCAAAACCCTGGCCAACTTGTGAACATTCGGACATATCCACTAATACTTGTATCCATAAATGGATCCGGCAGTGTTGTGAAAAGTCAAAATGTGATATGTGTTTTTGTGACAAGCCTAACTTCTATAACAAGTCTTTCTTTTGTAGTGTAAATTGTTAGTGATTTAGGATTCAGTCAGTTAGGTTGTGAAACTATTTCTTCTTTTTTTATTACTTTCCACAACATTTACCTTCATTACACCATACAACAATCTTTCATTTGTGATGAGCAACTTTCATATTCAGTATTATTAATCTTTTTGCAAGATTAACGATTATGAACTTTAACCTGTGATCTTCTCTCAGGTTGTATATACTATGTATGAATTTTTTGATGTATGATAAAATGTGTTTTATGTTACAAGAACATAACATGCACCACGCAGACACAACCCAGTAAAAGACAGATGCCAGTATGCCCATGATGGCAGGCTGTGTAGAAAGTGTATATAATATGTAAATGAGATGATATGATGCTTAAATTATTTTGTCTAACCAAGCAGTGCTACTGAGTCTATTTTTCATTGTCTAGTCATGTGACATGTGCATGTATGATGAAATAAATGAAAAATAGTAATTATTCCACTTGTTTAGTTTTTCTTTTTAACCTTTTATTGTGAAAAAGTACTTGATACAACTATAATGTCTACTGATGGTTATTCATTTTACATTGATTTTGATGCTTATATCAACTATGGTTCAAGCACGCTGTCCTGGTCAAACACTTCAGCTATCTAGGTTGTCTCTCCAGGAGATAGGTAGTAATGCAAGTCTTTAATTCTCACATTGGGTGGAATCCGGGACTGAAATGCGAGCCAATACATTGAGCCCAGCAAGGGCTATTGGTGCAGTAATCATTTATCGAATAAAATCAAACCTTGTTAAAACGAGGCACTTTGTTATAGGGGTTTCCATTCTTGTATCAAACTTTGCTATAACAGTCACTTAGTCAGTAGTCATAGGCAAATCTGAATTTTGTTGTAATGCATTTCATATTTCATATTGAATATTCATTTCAATATCAGTTGAATATCATTTAATCTCCATCTGGGTAATGATACAATTCTTGTTCTTGCTCAATGTCTAGATCTGAAAATTTGATATTGAAGAAGAAAAATAAATGCTTCCCCATCTTTAAAAATTAAATTGAATGTTTTTGTACAAATTGAAAAACCGGCATTGAATTCTAGTTGTGGGAATCTACAAATCTAAACTACCTGACTTAGCACAAATCTGAAGTGATTTGGTTAGCACACAAAGACAGGGGCAAATGGCCAGTTACTGTGTTCAGGCTTGATGTCTTATCACATGACGGTGACAGTAGGCATGCTGTATCACCGGGTCCTGCCCAGTAACACAGAGCATAGAGAACCTGGCATGATAAAAGCCAATCTAAGAGCATCTCAAGTAATTGTTTACAAGCAGCCAGCTAGTGGGTGCTGGTCATAGTGAGGTAAGCTTACCGGCCCTGCAGATGGATCTGATAAAATTGGGCTGAGAGAAATAATGACAAACACACGGTCACTTTCAACAAAATGGTTTACATTTCACTGAGGGATCAACCACATTGCCTTGTCTGTAACCCACATAACAAATAAAATCAACAATTACAGAGAGTCAGTGTTTGTTGCTTTATCCCACCTGCCAAATGGGCTTGTTCCCATTCTAGCTGGGATAGCACCGGTGATGGTATGTGCTGTCCTGTCTGGGGGGGGGGGAATGCATATAAAAGATCTCATGCTGCTTATGAAAATAAGTGTCCCACGAGGTAGCAGCATTTTGTTGAGATATTGAATTTTCTTTTTCTTTTCCACACTGAATCTGCAATTTACTGAAAATATACAATGTTACAAACACCTATTATTAATACTATCAAATTAAACAAATTGAAATACTAAACACAATTACCGACAAATCCAATTTTTTTCTCTTTTTAATTTTTTTTTTTGAAAAGTAATACCTATTAATGCTGTGAGTAATATTATTTGTTCAAAGTAAATATTAATAAATACATCATGTGCAAATCCTGCACATAAAATTACTACAGTAATTTTCTGTAAGTTTTTCTTCAAATGTTGGGTGTTATTATAACCATTTTATCTAAGTGCCAATTTTATGATTTAAAGTAAGTGCTCTTAACATATATACTGCAAATTCTTTTGATGACATAGTTTCCCCCAAAACATAAAATCTAAAAATAAAGAATCACAAAAACATTTTATTATCTACATCTATTCTTAGTAGAGCACCAGAAACTCAACTTTTCCATCAATTGCAGCAAACAGTTACTGAGCACACAGAATCTGAAATATTTCAGCTTGACCACTGGCAGCTGTACAAACAGTGACAATGTGAAACCCCAGATGCAAATATCATTCCACATACATCTGCAGCATCATCCTACCAACTAATTACATATCTAATTAACAAACACAAGTCCTTGTTATTGTACAAATGATTATCAGAGATGCAAAATAAAGCAAATATAAAGTAAATCAAGTCAACATGCTTTGAAGATACACATTAGCTTTCTTCAAATTTGGTCATCTTCAATACTTGTTAAAAAATAAATACATAGTGTTGGTAACCTCAGGTATTTTCCAATATGGTCACTTGAGGTGCTTGGTTCATAACATCAAACCTCAATGGGGGACCCATTGTTTTTTTCCTCCATTCCAACCAATGCATCATGACTGGCATACCAACAGCCATACATAGTGTGTGCTCTTTCGTCTGTGTGGAAGTGCATGCAAGACATCCCCTGATTCTTTTGAACACTACATGTAGGAATTATCAAATGTTTTACATCAACAGTAAGTTATTAATTAACCAATATGCTCTAGTGGTGTTTTTAAACAATAATCACTTCAAAAACATGCTTTTCCAATGTAGTTTAGTAGGAGTTTTATATTCACCTTTTTCTTAACACAATTCCTCCTTAAAGGTCCTGTCAAAGTTGAAACTACAATATTTTTTATTTTTACATAATAACTACAAATTAACAGATCCAACATCTTTCCATAATTTACTCAAGAATAATAATTTTTAAAAGTTTTGTACTGGACAATTAGGGGTTTTCCAAATAATTTGTGGTTAAATATAGCATGGTCACCATCTTTGTTTCTCTATCAGTTATCTGCAAAGAATTATGTTGAATGTGTACACATAAAACAGTGATGCCACAATTTTTCATAGGCATATAACTGAAGGTATAAACTTTACGTTTCAAAGCAAAAATTCATTATTGTAACTTTGACACCTTTAATGTTTTTTTGTACTTATGTTTTAATTAATTTTTTATTTATAATACATGGTCACAGCCTCTTGATGTAACTAATCACTGTATTAGATATGATAAAAGCAACATATCTGAGTATAACTATGGGCACAGTTAACCATGTACATGCAGAACTACCGGTACTGTCCAAAAAACAATGATGGTTATTTAAAAAAAATATATATATATATATACCCCCTTTTAAGCTGACCCCTTGAATTACTAATGAATATTTAATGAAAAAAAAAGAGACACTGGTATGTGGAAACATGTGGCATTTTATCCTCATGTAATTTTATCCTCAATGGGAATATGTTTAATATATTTGAGCATCAACTTCTGTTTTCTTCATGTGATGTACCATTTTTATCTTTCCTTTAAAGGGACTGACCCTAGTTTCAGCCCGTGAAAATGCACACTAAGTTTAGTTAATGTACAAACCTGTAACACATTTGGATACAGTTACAATTGAGTGAAACATGAGTCTGTGACTTTGAAATAGTGAAATACCCTCTAAAAATAGACTAAAACTTGACTCCTTAACTATTACTCATCAGACGCATGTGCGTTTTTAAAAATATGAGAAATGCATTTTGTGATATTAAAAACACCAGGATAACCCAAAACACTTCGAATATACGGAAATGGATAATCTAAACAATAAAATCTCAGTAAAGTATGATTTTAGTTATAAAAAACGGCTCTAATGGTACAAAATATGCCTTAGTGTTTAAAAACTAGAGTATGTCCCTTTAAATACTACTTTAGTAATCTTGATCATATTCCAATTGTTTACTGAAACTAAAAGCGCCCCAGTTCTCACACTCTGAATATGTGTAGCCACTGAATACCCTACACTGGTAAGAGATTATGCACACAAGTGAAGAAAAGATGAAAAAGATATTCTGAATATTTGTCTGCTCTTCCATCTTGTTGCATAAGCACCTGGTGAAAGACCTCACTTCATTGATAGATGTATATGTAACCACCAGTATCACCAGTTACACATGGTTTTGTGTTTAGAAATTGTAGACAGGATTTGTGAATCGCAATTTGGCAGTTGACAATATCTTTTGATAGTGTAAATGCAGTAGTCTACATTCTTACTGTGGGCAAAAACAGCTGTTTATTTGTGTGTTGATAAATTTTTGTTCTTACACACTGCATAAAAATAGAACATTTTTGAAACACTTCCTTTTTTTAATATCAGGACAAACTAAATTATTGATAAAAAGCATTTACATTTTTTTTATTTTAAAAAAGGTAGTTATTGTTGAATTTCAAAGTAGTAAACTATATTACAGGACATCAGTTTCTATACCCACCCATCTGCATTCACCAGTAAACAGGTGAGGTTTTAGCTCAGTTATACAGAACTCATGTGAGGTGTGATGGGTCACAGGGTTGATCACTCTCAATGGATTCCTGTCCCAAGCAGTGTTAAAGTGTGTTAATGATTGCTTTGTTTAACAACATCATTAGAACACATTCATTTATTAATCACTGGATAGCAAACATATGGTAATTCTGATACATAGTCTTTAACCGGCCTTGGTGGTGCAGTGGATAAGCCATCAGACAACAGGCTGGTAGGTACAGAGTTCGCAGCCCGGTATTGGCTCCAATCCAGAGCGAGTTCTTAAAGGTAGGGTCAACTCAAACAAGAGCCTTATGTGTTGGAAAGATGCATACCCAAACCACCAACACATACTGACACTTTTGAAAATGAAAAAGTCGTAATTTTTTAGTTAATAAAAAACCACGATTATTCCTGCTAACTGGGGGCAGCCATTTTGTTTCATTTTTGTGACGTCCGGTGGGATAGCTTGGGGCGAAGTGACGTCAGCTCCTGACCATCTCCTGTATGTAGTGTGTAAACAAAAGCAGTAATTTTCGACAAGGCGCTTCTCTTTGATCAACCTGGCTTGTAAAACAGCATAAATGACGTAATAATATAATAAACTATTTAACTACATATATTTCAAGTTGCATTAACGGAACAAAATGGGGTTATAGTAGTTTTCTCTGTTAAATAATCCAAAGGAAAAATGTACACTATTAGGCCTATTGATATGCTACGTTGGAGCAAAAACGACAACCCACGATACCCAAGTGATAATTTTCTTTTCTTTGGAACTACGTAATTGGTCGGTTCTGTGGTTTTAGATGGAAAAGTCTACTTAATCAATAGTTTTACAGAACTATTTACAGTAATAAACCATGTCCATTACCATTTTAGGGGCGACAGGTAATATTCCACAATACCGGTATGTATTTTTGTGTTTAGACAGCCTCAATTACTTGTCTCGTCTGGTTACCAATCAAATACACACCTGCCAATCAGGAATCACAGGTAGAAGCAACTAACAGCATTGACCAATTAACTAAGAAAACACTCCGTGTAGCATTTCAGTACGTAGGTTAATGCATGGACAAAACATTGTTAATTATTTCAACTTGTTGTGTAGCCACTTTGACAATGGTATTTTATTTTGTATTGAAAAATAATATATATATAGTGCTGGATATACTTATTGCTGGCTTACTGGGATGTGTATTATTACAGAACATTGCAATGTATAACTATTTATCATCCCGCAAAAACCAGGTAGATTGTGTTTCTCTAGTTCTAAGGCTCATTCCTAACGTTACGCGTTAAGTATTACGTAACCACCAGCTCGCCAGAGGGCGTACTCACGGAAATAGTACAAAATGGCTGCGCCCGATATATATAATAGCCGTCACAATTAGCCATTTTATTAATTAACTATACGATTATACTTGTTGATATTAAGCAATAATGTGCATTATATATCGTTGAATATGCATACCAGGCCAAATGCCTTAATTGTCCCTTCCTTTAAGAGCTCAGTGGGTATGTGTGAAACCATTAAACCCTCTTCTCTCTCACTTACCACTAACTAACTAACAATTAACCCACTATCCTGGACAGACAGCCCAGATAGCTGAGGTGTGTGCCCAGGACAGCGTGTTTGAACCTTAATTGGATATAAGCACGGAAATAAGATGAAATGAAATAGTCTTCAGAGACACCCACATTTTCCCATTATTAGCAAAGAATGTTTTATATGTACTTTCACACAGACAGAACAGCACATACCACAGCCTTTGATACACCAGCCACAGCGCAATGGTTGGGTCGGCAAAGAAGCTAATCAGATACTGGGTCCACCGAGGAGATTTGATCCTCAAGCATTTCAGCCAAACGTTCTACCAACTGAGCTAGATCCTGCACCTTTGTCACACAACTGATGCAAAAGCTGGTATGTACTGTCCTGTCTATATAAAAATAGGAATATAAAAGATTCCATGTCACTTGTTATGGTAGAAATAAGCTTTGTAGCAGTATGTGTCCAAATAACCATATTATGTTAAGAAGCCAAATAGACTTAGTTTAAAAATGTGCCGATGTGTGGTTTAATAAATATTCCTTTTTTCCTTCTTTTTTTTAGCAGCATGAATCATCTCACCCCACCTGATACAGGGCTAGCTCTGGCACTTGCCAAAAGTTACAAATTCGAATTTCAAAAACAATTGGTGAATTTAATTTTTTGAAGTATGATTGATAATTAATTTGTCTACATTTTCTGCTGACCCAGAGTTAGCCTGGTCAGATAGTTGGTGGTTTTTATGCCATGTACAGGGAACCTTTTGTTTCAAACATTTTCATTATTGGGTAGCGACAGTTGAAAATTGAGTAGCATCTACTATTTAACATTTAAGAATTGTGTAGTGATCTCTGAAATATATGTAGCAAATTGTGACGCGATACTGAACAAACTGTTCCCTAAGTACTGTCAAGCATTGCATCTTTCATATACAAATTTAGTTTGACATTCTCCGATTACCCATTTCTCACCCATTCTGTTTTATTACACCAATGTCCTATGGACAAAACATCAAGCTCTGAAGTACATTCCTCTAAGAACGAGGCCAGGTTATGCAAGCCACTAAATTATTTTATGGCCTGGAAACCAAACATACCTAACTGTTTGTTATTTTGTGAGCCCAATTCCTAATTGTGGTAATAAAGAGGTTCCATAAAGAAAGCACCTACACCTAACACAATGACATTACCTCCTGACATAGCTGTAACTACAGGACATTATCTAAGTTCTACTTGTGCATGGATTCCGGTCTGATGCCCAGTGTGGTGGAAACCTATTCTCAACACAAGACAGGTAATAAAACCTGACAACCTGAAAAAGCTAGGTGAATGTAAGAATTTGCTATCTGCTGCAATTATAAAATATTTTTTTCCATAAGTAAAATGTTCACTGATGGCAATTTTGAGCCTGCCTATGGCAATCTTAAACCAATATCTTTTGCAACAAATAAAATTATTCTCTCATCAGGTCAGGTCAGGTCAAGTCAGAGTGTTTAACGTGCACATTCAGAACAAGCTGTTGTAGTGCACGCCTGTCCTGGGCACAGGTGCCAGCCTTAGCCAGCTCCTCCGTCCAGGACAGGAAAAGGGTGGGGTGGGTTGGAGGTGGGACCGCCTGCACTGGCTGGTGCAAGGGAGCACCAGCAGTCCGACCAGGGCCGGTATCAGGCGGAGAGTGGTATCCAACAGTAACAATTTTTATTCAGTGGCAAAAAACTGCCTTTGATAATACCCTGACCTACCACAATAGGCCACTGGATCAATTCATCTGATTGGATCTAGAAGCCTCTGAGAAGTGAAAATGTGTACCACCCATTTGTGGGTTTTGCAGAAAGAAATTCAGGTAACCTATTACATTTTTGCATAACCTGTTATAACCTGTTGATGTCCTAAATGTAATGTGCAAATGAAAAATTGGTTACAACAAATGAGATTTGTAAGAGCAATGTGCAAACAATACAATCGTTCTTGCAATTTTCAGAGACCTGGGTCACGTTCGACGATGCAATCTTAGTGCTAAGATCACTTCGTGGAATGGGGTCCCGATCTTTTGTGTTTTTTCTATCTCAAATATTTCCCATATAAAAGAATTTCTATTGCAAACTAAAACAAATATTTTATGTGACCGCAACAAGTTTTTCTTCTCATACTCTCCAGATAAAATGACCCAATTACCACATTAGACTTTAACAGTCATAGTTTAAAATGTACTTGGGTGTTGCTACACAAATATTGATTTCCTTTACATTCTAATCATCACAACATCAGTCTCATTCCAACCAGTGCACCACAATTGGTCAAAGGCCGTGGTATGTGCTTTCCTGTCTGTGGGAAAGTGCATATAAAACATCCTTTGCTGCATTAGGAAAAATGTAGTAGGATTCCTCTGATGACCATGAGTCAGAATTATCAAATGTTTGACATTCAATAATTGGTAATTAATTAATCAATGTGCTCTAGTGGTGTCATTAAATAAAATAAAATTAACACAGTATCAGTGTAAATTCATCAGTACTGGCTTAATGCCATATTTACAGTTAACATTTTGATTTTCATTGCTACACAATTTTGTGTTTTAAAAGCCAACATAAAGTGAATCCACATTAATTAACAGACCAACACAATATTTCATCAACTGAAAAAGGTTGACTGAACCAGAAAATGAAGGTCAGTGCTTGAAATTGGAAAATTAACCTTACAAAATGGCCTGGCAAAGGTCACTGCCTGCCTTTATGAGGGATACCACATACAATTACAGCAGTGGAAACAGTAGAAATTGAAACTAAAACAACTTTACAGTTCAAGTTAGAAAAATATGGATGAAGTGTTTGAAATACCTGCAGTGTTATTGGTAATATGTGAAACAGATACATAGTGTAGGGAATAATTGGTTTTTTTTTATGTACCCTTCTTAGATTAATTAATTTCTTTGAAAGTAGAAAGACATTTTAGTAAAGTAGGCAGCAAACTTTCTGCCAAAGGGTAAAACAGATATGGCGCCATACCCAAATGTTTTTGCAAATTTTTATTTTTTAAGTTAACCTTTTGACAGAATTAATGACTCTTATTATTATATCATTACTGTATGATTTTCTTAACCCTAACCCTAAAACTAACCTATGTTCTTTCTGAGGGACTGCGGTTGAATTGAGCACACACATTGTAACTATTCAATTCTATAGTGCCATACTCCAAAAATTCTTTCTGGCAGAAACCGTGGGCAGTTATATCTACTGAGTGTTATTAAATATGTAACAGAAGCTTTAAAAAATCATATAAAGTATATACAATTTGTTTTAAAATCTATCTTAAAATTGCAACTTTCATTTAAAAACGTAAAATTTTCTCAGAAGAATGAAATAACAAAGTGCAATGATAATCATGTGTGTTGATGTTTTGCAGACATGTACATTAAAATAAAAGATTAACCCAACTCAGTGAAGTTTTAGTTGGAACTTGGTATATATTTAAAAACCAGAGCTATACTTTGTCTAAAATACTAGTAATTGGTTAGAATGTAGGAAGGAAGGAAATGTTTTATTTAATGATGCACTCAACACATTTTATTGACCGATATATGGCATTGGACATATGGTTAAGGACCACACAGATAATGAGAGAGAAAACCTGCTGTGACCACTTCATGGGCTACTCTTTTCGATTAGCAGCAAGCGATCTTTTATATGCACCATCCCACAGACAGGATAACACATACAACAGCCTTTGATTACCAGTCATGGTGCACTGGCTGGAGCGAGAAATAGCCCAATGGGCCCACCGATGGGGATCGATCCTAGAACAACCGCACATCAGGCGAGTGCTTTACCACTGGTCTACGTCCCGCCCCTTGGTTATTGGTTAGAAGGTAGTGCTGGGGGTGGAGTAGTGGTCAAATAAAAGAGAAAACAAAAAATCAGCAGACAATAAATAATAAACAGTCTGCTCCAGCTAGACAAAAAGGAACTTTAAAACGTAACACAATATTTAAAAAAGAAATTTGGTAAAGGAACAACTACCCCCCCCACCCCCCCACCCCCCGATGAATGTAAAACCCTGTAAAGACAGTGTTTGGGTACATCCAAGTACGGTGTATTAGCTGTATATCCTGCTAACAAGTGGCGTAACAACACAAGGGGATTCTCACAGCTGTCCTGTCCAGCCACCGCAGACACCAATCATGGCCTTTGTTCATCCTTGGTGATTGAGGATATTACAAATACCATGTCTTTATCTAAAGACAACCCTTCTAAACATTTGTCATCATCGCAGTGTCAACAGCCAGGAGAACCATCAATAAATCATGAATTAATAAACATAAGTTATTGTACAGCCGTTGAAATTTGCCAACACAAAGAACATTAAAGTCAAATAATTGCTACATAAATAAAAGTTATACCAATCTACAAATTCAAATATATACATATTTATTATATGGCTGTAATAATATTGTAGTCAGCATCGATAAAACAGTTCTCTGAGTAAACCAAAATATAGTTCATATGCAATATTAAAGGTCTTGTAGAAATAAAACTTCAAAGTCTAAAGGAGTTTATAATAAGTCTTGCTCATGGACACCCATAATAATATAATATTAGTCTACTGGTCTATTTGAACAATAAGTCATGTTTCTACATTCAATGTACATGCAAGGACGCCAAATTTTCACTTATTAAATTGTTATATTATAAGAAAGATCAACTGCAAAGCTGTTCAGTTAATGCTTTGTGACTACAAATTTAATGGTAAAATGTATTATAAATTCTTATTAAATGTGAATATACTGTTACATTAAAAATTTATAACTAATCATTATTACATTAAATGAATCAATAAATATGTGATAAAATTGATTTATAATTTCAAACTTTCAAATATTAATTAATAAATAGTAATTAGAAAAACAATTTTGCATTAAAAGTTAATATATTAACCACAATAATTTTAGAATATTGTTAATAATAATTTTTAAGGAATGTACTAGGACCTTTCACTTTCGTGTAACAGCATGGTCACCAGACTTTAGAACAACACTGTATTAAAGAGATTATGTTTATTTGTTTATCACATTAATGTCACAAAATCAGCTTGACATCACTTTTCAAATCTTCCAGAGGGATGTGAAAGGACAGCCAATTAGAACCCAGCCCAGCACACGCATGTGTTGAGTATATTCCCAGGAGGGAGATGGGTGACACTAATTCCAGGCACGGACCCACAATCACAGCAATAAAATACCAGCTTAGAGAGGACACTGCACTGTTTGCACAGTGGTGTCAGGGTTAGCCAGTCGACTGTGTGTGTGTGTGTGTGTGTGGAGGGGGGGGGGGGGGAGAGGGATCACAAACTCCCAGGTATACCCTCCACCACAGATACAGCTTACTGGATCCAGGACATAGTGAAATGTCCTGTGTGTCACTCAAGTAAAGACAATAGTGTTACTGTGCTAATCCTCATGGTTTGATATTGATGTAAACAAAAGAAAATAGTTCTGTCTAAGAAACTAAGTTATAGGATGTCAGGATGCTTTCTCTTCTAATTCAAATTAGAACCTGGGGGTGGGGGATGGGGGGGGGGAGGGCAAATATGAACCTAGCAGACCCTTTTGTGTACCTATCCTCTGGACATATACATGAATAGCTTAATATTGCAATGTAAAAACTGGTTTTATCCTATACTCCTTTGAACCACAGACACACACCAGTTTGAACCACTGATCAAATTAAGGTGAATATGAAAAAATGTCCCAGTATTCACCAGTATTATGTGAGCATAGACATTGACCAGTATCAGGTGAGTACAGAGACATTGACAAGTATCAGGTGAGTACAGAGACATTGACCAGTATCAGGTGAGTACAGAGACATTGACCAGTATCAGGTGAGTACAGAGACATTGACCAGTATCAGGTGAGTACAGAGACATTGACCAGTATCAGGTGAGTACAGAGACACTGACCAGTATCAGGTGAGTAGAGAGACACTGACCAGTATTAGGTGAGTACAGAGACACTGACCAGTATTAAGTGAGTATACAGACACTGACCAATACCAGGTGAGTATACAGACACTGACCAGTATCAGGTGAGTACAGAGACACTGACCAGTATCAGGCGAGTACAGAGACACTGACCAGTATCAGGTGAGTAGAGAGACACTGACCAGTATCAGGTGAGTACAGAGACACTGACCAGTATTAGGTGAGTATACAGACACTGACCAGTATTAGGTGAGTATACAGACACTGACCAATACCAGGTGAGTATACAGACACTGACCAATACCAGGTGAGTATACAGACACTGACCAATACCAGGTGAGTAGAGACACTGGCCAGTATCAGATGAGTATAGAGACACTGACCAGTATCAGGTGAGTATAGAGACACTGACCAGTATCAGGTGAGTATACAGACACTGACCAATACCAGGTGAGTAGAGAGACACTGACCAATACCAGGTGAGTATAGAGACATTGACCAGTATCAGGTGAGTATAGAGACACTGACCAGTATCAGGTGAGTATAGAGACACTGACCAGTATCGGGTAAGTATAGAGACACTGACCAGTATCAGGTAAGTATAGAGACACTAACCAGTATCAGGTGAGTATAGAGACACTGACCAGTATCAGGTAAGTATAGAGACACTAACCAGTATCAGGTGAGCATAGAGACACTGACCAGTATACGGTGAGTATAGAGACACTGACCAGTATCAGGTAAGTATAGAGACACTAACCAGTATCAGGTGAGTATAGAGACACTGACCAGTATACGGTGAGTATACACTGACCAGTATCAGGTGAGTAGAGAGACACTGACCAGTATCAGGTGAGTAGAGAGACACTGACCAGTATCAGGTGAGTATACAGACACTCACCAGTATCAGGTGAGTATAGATACACTCACCAGTATCAGGTGAGTATAGACACTCACCAGTATCAGGTGAGTATAGAAACACTCGCCTGTATCAGGTGAGTATAGACATTGACCAGTATCAGGTGAGTATAGAGACATTGACCAGTATCAGGTTAGTATAGAGACATTGACCAGTATCAGGTGAGTATAGAGACACTCACCAGTATCAGGTGAGTACAAATACACTCACCAGTATCAGGTGAGTATAGACACTCACCAGTATCAGGTGAGTATAGAAACACTCGCCTGTATCAGGTGAGTATAGACATTGACCAGTATCAGGTGAGTATACAGATAATGACCAGTGTCAGGTGAGTATACAGACACTGAGACACTGATCAGTATCAGGTAAGTATACAGAAACTGAGACACTGACCAGTATCAGGTGAGTATAGAGACACTGACCAGTATCAGGTGAGTATAGAAACACTCGCCTGTATCAGGTGAGTATAGACATTGACCAGTATCAGGTGAGTATACAGATAATGACCAGTGTCAGGTGAGTATACAGACACTGAGACACTGACCAGTATCAGGTAAGTATACAGAAACTGAGACACTGACCAGTATCAGGTGAGTATACAGATAATGACCAGTGTCAGGTGAGTATACAGACACTGAGACATTGACCAGTGTCAGGTGAGTATACAGAAACTGAGACACTGACCAGTATCAGGCGAGTATAGAGACACTGACCAGTATCAGGTGAGTATAGAGACACTGACCAGTATCAGGTGAGTATAGAAACACTGACCAGTATCAGGTGAGTATACAGACACTGACCAGTATCAGTTGACTGTACAGACACTGATCAGTATTAGGTAAGTATAGACTCTGATCAATATCAGGTGAGTATAGACACTGACCAGTATCAGGTGAGTATAGAGACACTGACCAGTATCAGGTGAGTATAGAGACACTGACCAGTATCAGGTGAGTATAAAGACACTGACCAGTATCGGGTGAGTATACAGATATTGACCACTATCAGTTGAGTAAACAGACACTGATCAGTATCAGGCAAGTATAGAGACAACATTTGACAAGTATTAAGCGAGTATAGAAACATTTGCCAGTGTATTAGATGAGAGTGGAGATAAAACTATGACTTCAAGATTTGAAATGGCTCACAAAACAAGCTTGTCTCAATTTGGCTCGAGGGATGATTGAAGCTCTATACTAATAGTTTGAAAATCAACTCTGAAAAGAAGTATTTAACAAAGAAATGACCATAAGCTGGATCACACTACATCAAAAAACCACACAACTGTTAACCGACATACTCATTTGTGGGATAAATCCCTTAATGAGCGGGCAAGTGGAAACTGTATTCAAACAGAGTTTTCCCCAAATAATGGAAGGACTCAAAGAAATACAAGGTTCCTGGTGGTCGGCCATACTGTGGTTACATGGACAAATTGTCCAATTGTATCCAAGCGTGTTTTGTGTGCCCACAAAACCCCCAGTCAACACGCTCCAAGTCAAGAGCTCGTAGAAGCTGTGAGAAGCACAGCCTCCACAAAAGGCTATATTAGCTCTCTTTCCACAGCATAACTTCTGCCCAAGACGATCAAAGGGAAGCTGGACCTAGTTCTTTATGCTGGAGAGCACTTCACACATTTACCTACACTAGATACTGAGCCTGGTAACAAGAGATAGCACCTGATACTGGCAAGACAATCTCAGGTGCAAACAGGTAATGCAAGTCAAGGACTCTCATCAGGGCTAATCGCTCTCCACCGCAGAATGCACAGAGGAGTCGTAATAACATATCTCTTTCAGGCAACTCAATGTGAGCGGCATAAATTAACATAACTAAAATTTGTATAGCCTGCAGGCAATTCAGTGTGAATATTTAATCACAATACTCCCAGTTCATGTGTAGATATTCTGTCCGTGGGAAAAAATACAGAAAGAAAAAGAGAACCCAGTTATTAAGAATTTTAATGAGGTACATAATATTGTGGTAACATGGTTAATTTGGTAACAGTATGTGTGAAAGATACACAAACGTCCAGGTGTGATGTAAGATCCCTGGAAGATGGAGGTGACAAATACACATAATCTACAGAAGTTAATGACAAATCACTCTGCCCAACAGATGTGTTGGAGTTACTACATCACCAACAGCTGACCAATCAGATCCAAGTTTATTTAATTAACCAGCATGATCAAACCTAAGACAATGGCAACATAAATCAACATATAGGCAGTCAAACTGAAATTCACTGATTTGTTTCAATTACTGAACAATCCATGACGATTAAAAGCTGTACTGATTTTTGTTCATGCAATACATTCCACCAGACTGGTATTTATTAAAACGTGTGTTGATTCTAAATAATAAAGGAAAGGAATGTCAGTTTAATGACATCCCAACACCTTTTAAACTATGGCTAACATGCAAGTTACTGTGAGACTTGATCTAAATAGTGAGTGGATAGCACATGTCATGGCTACTGATATTCCTGTTATGAAACATTGGTTGGGATGGGATAAATCCATTGGGTCCACACACGGGACAGCTGATACCATGGCTACTGATATTCCTGTTATGTAACATTGGTTAGGATGGGAGAAATCCATTGGGTCCACACACGGGACAACTCATACCATGGCAACTGATATTCCTGTTATGAAACATTGGTTGGGATGGGAGAAATCCATTGGGTTCACAGATGGGATAGCACATGTCATGGCTACTGATATTCCTGTTATGAAATATTGGTTAGGATAGGAGAAATTCATTGATGCCACAGACGGGACAGCACATACTATGGTTACTGATATTCCTGTTATGAAATATTGGTTAAAATGGGAGAAATCCATTGTATCCACAGATGGGATAGCACATACCATGGCTACTGATATACCTGTTATGAAACATTGGTTAAGATGGGAGAAATCCATTGTCCACAGACGGGATAGCACATACCATGGCTACTGATATATACCTGTTATGAAACATTGGTTAAAATGGGAGAAATCCATTGTGTCCACAGACAGGATAGCACATACCATGGCTACTGATATACCTGTTTTTAAACATTGGTTAGGATGGGAGAAATCCATTAGGGCCAGGTGGGACAGCTCATACCAAGGCCACTGATGTACCAGTTGTGGGGCTCTGATTGGGAGGGATAAATCCAACGACAGGAGAGCATATACCATGGCCAATGATATATCATTCATGGATGGAGAAAATGCAATAAGTCCATTGGTAGAGATCCACCCCATCTATAATGGCTACATTCCAAAGACAGGACAGCACATACTATATGGTTTTGATGTATTAGTTGTGGGACACTTGTTGGGATGGGATAAACAGTTCACTTAGAAGGATTGATCCTACAACTTATTACACCTCAGTTGAGTACTCCACTATTGAGTTACACAACAGACAAGACAGCACATACCACAGGTTTTGAGGAATTAGTTGTCGGGCACTGGTTGGGATAGGATAAACAGTTCACTAAGAAAGACTGAGCCTACAACTTATCACATCTCAACTGAGTACTCTACCACTGAGTTACATAAGAAACAGGACAGCACATACCATAGGTTTTGAAGGATTAGATGTCGGGCACTGGTTGGGATAGGATAAAAGTTCACTAAGAGGGACTGAGCCTACAACTTATCACATCTCAACTGAGTACTCTACCACTGAGTTACATAACTTATGTAACTCAGTGGTAGAGTACTCATAAGAAACAGGACAGCACATACCATAGATTTTGCTGTACCAGTTATACACAAGTTGCAATGGGATAAATAAAACCGAGTCCACAACTAGTACACCAAAACCCATGGTATGTGCTGTTCTGAGGGATTGATCCTACAGTCCATCACACACAATGTAAGTACTCTACCACTAAACTAATCCCACCCTGTGAAATACCAAACAGGAAGGATTACACACCCAGTGTGATAAACTGTTAGATCCACCCCACTGGGCTGACATTATGTCTTCATATCGTAGCAGCAGTTGACTGGTTGTGAATGGAAGTTAGTGTCACAGTGGATAATGCAATATGGTCACACATGCTGTCACACATGCTGTCATACAGGAAACACACTCATGCACACACAGGGGCTGTTTTAAACACATCCAAGTCTTAATGGGGCAGGAGATTCTCACCTCTTACAAACATTGGTAATTCATAAGTGATTGACAAGAACGTGCTAGTACAGGGATGTAGAGCAGTCTGAATGTGAACATTTCCCCTGGAAACCTATGATATCAATAGCCTAATATATTGCACTGTAACAAAAAAATAGTTTTAGCTTGAGCCAGGTGTGGGGTCCATCCAAACCCCTCCAGTCGCCCTCGCAGAACATGTACAGAGATAAATAGTTAACACTTTGAGGCAAGAATTACAGTTTTGTAATTATAAATTAACAATTCACTCTCAAGGGAAAATTATTAGTTTTATGCAGAAAATAATTTCACTATGCTGAGAAGAAAACAACTTTTGACTCTTTCATTTAATTAATAGCTTTTTGTAAAGACCAATAACTTTTTTTTTCACTAACAGGGTTTCTGCCAGAGGGTAAAATGGGTATGGCACCATATTGTTTTGCAGATTTTATTTTTTTAAGTTAACCTTTTAACAAAATTAATCACTCTTATCATTACTGTATGATTTTCTTAACCCTAACCCTAAATCTAACCCATTTTTTTTCTGTGGGAGGCCCCCCATAGTCCCTGCTGACGGTGGTTGCATTCAATTTCATAGTTTTTTTTTTTTTTTTTTTTTTTTTCCCCCATTTCAGGCAGGTCCCGAACATGCCGGGTGCCCCATTTATTTCAAAAACCTCCCTATTTACTATGAACCAGGTTCTCCTTGAATGTGGCCAATAAAGATATACATATAAGTGTCAGTGCTTGTTTCAAAATAATATACATTTTAATTAGTGCATCTTTGTATTTTTGTTTTCTTTATTGTGATTAGTGTATATGGCTTAAGTGATGTGTATTTACAATATATAAACCTGGTTTGCGGACTTGACCCCCAAAGCTTCAAGCCGGGGGGGTCCAGGTCTATTTTTCTACATTTCGTGCAAATTGCCATTTTTTATCATAGTTTATATGTAATGTCAAAGGCATCATTGCACAAGGCAATGACCCCCTTGAAACACCAGTGTCTTAAGAATTATTCTTTTTTGTTGGGCCGCACTAAGGCGGCAAAAAATTCTATTTCAACCCTTGAATAAACTAAATGTTTGAAAAGTGCCATTTCATTACATGGCTTATCGCCCTCTAATAATTTTCTAGTTGTCCATATTACCCGTATCGCTTTACTCCAAAGAAAAATTCCTAACTGCGATGCATAATCTCCAGGCTTATGTTTTATGCCAAAAATCATGGCGTACGGGTTTAAACAAAATTTATTACCGAGAAGTTTTTTGAAGATTGGTTCAATTTGCTTTATAAATAGTTTTGTTTTGTTGCAGTGAAAAAAGGCATGGAGGACTGAGTCCACTCTGTTGCACACAAGGCACTCCGGAGTGGTTGCAATCTTCCAGTCATATAGATGTTTTCTGACTGCAATTACGTTTCTAATCATTTTATAAATTAAATCATAGTCGGGATTTTCAATGAAACCTGAATTTAATGTTTTCCAAATATTTTGCCAGTTTATGGTTTCATTAAAGGCTATATTCCACCTGGTCTTAAATAATGCATCTTTGTAAGTTCTTAATAACAAGACTGCGTATATGTCTTTAGTTTTCGCGTCTGTCACGTCTTTTTTCGTGTCACCTACGTTGATACGAAAGATGGCGTCTAAGTCACCATCAAAGGGGTCTTCATTTTGTAGTGTCCATAGTAATGTCCGTGAAAAGTTGTCCTTTAGGTCTTTTAATTGGCGATAAAATACCGCGCTGGTTGAGCAACCAGCGAAGTCCAAAAAGTCGTTCGTCCCCACGTCCCAAATGTCTTTGACTAAATTTAGTCTTTCTCTACGTATACTTGTGTATGTTTTGTTGGATATAAAAGGGTTTTCGTGTAACGGTTCATAAATTATCTGTTGGTAGCTGTTAGTGTCTCTAGTAGTGTCAAGGTCCTTCCATGTTAAGAGTATTTCCCTGTAGATATTCGGCATTGAGATGAAATTAGCTTTTTTATTTATAATTTTACATTTTAGAACATGTCTTTCAATATTTAAGTTTTTGTATTGGCCTAAAAAGTTATCTGCTAAAGATTTCCAGTGGCCATCGCCCTCTAGGCTTAAAAATCTACTTACAAATTTAATTCTTTGTGCTTTAATTTTTAGCCGAATATTTACGACACCCAACCCGCCTAACTCCTTAGGTAGTTGAAGTTGCTCTTTTGATATAAAATGTTTTTTGTAATTCCAAATAAAGTCAAAGATAATTTTATCGATTTGTTTAGCGTATTTTTCCGGTAATTGCAAAACGTTAGATAGGTACCAAATGCAAGTGAATTTACTGCTACTACTTTACCATGTAAGGTTAATTTACGATTATTCCAAATGTTTAAAATAGTTTTGATTTTTTGAATTTTTGGTTCCCAATTATCGGCTGAAACATCTACGTTACCGAAATAGAACCCTAAAATTTTGATTTCATAGTGCCATACCCCAAAATTTCTTTCTGGCAGAAACACTGACTAAGCATTGGTAATATACTCTTCAAAAAAAGTAGGGGAACTCTTAGAAGAATTTACAATTGCCAAAATTGTAAGGTATATTAGCAGTGGGGTATGGTTATATGATAATAGTGAATTAATTGGGCAAACATTACAACCGGTAGTTCAGTATTACAGAAGATTTTATGACCACCAAACATCTTGAAGAACAATTGGGGTCAGAAGTGAAATTTGAAAGTTGACGTTTTTTATCAGTAAATCGCAAATTCAAACAACAAAAATTACTCAAAACAAAACAAATAACAACTGTATGATCAAAAGAATGAAAAAGATTGATTGAAATAATGTTCCACAGTAATTAATTAACCTTCCTTGAGAATGACACCCCACGCACGAGTACGGGGCAACTGCGTGATGCACGTGCAAACTATGGAATGTGTTTTGGTGTGTTGATAAACAGACCTGAACATTCTTTACTAGGATGTCTGTGGTCAAAACGTATGTTCGGTCTAATAGTTGATATTAACATTAATATTTCAGGTTCCCCCCCTTTTTTTTAAAGAGTATATTATTAAACACCCAAGAATTAATTAACATTAGTAGCATAATTATTAGAGTTGCAAATATTATTTGCTATGAAACCCTTGAAAAAACAAACATTTTATGCTTTAGAAGATGAGAAGAAGGAACAAGAAATTCTGGGCCCAACACATTTTTGTAAAGGGGTTTCCACAAGAAATTCTGGACAACTCACTCTGATGTGATGTTTTGTGTCTATTAAAAATGCAATATGAAAAATTGCATTAAAAAGTTTAGAGCTGGGTGGTATTGAAATTTCAGGTTTGTTATCGGTATTGGTATTTTTGGGGTAATTTACCTTGGTATTGGTACAGTATTTGGTATTGATACAATACCGATATTGAGCAGTATTATCAGTATACACGGCTTTAAATGTATGCCCGAGTTAAGTTTCACCCACTAATTTCATGTAAATAAAATTAAAATTCCATACACAAGGCCCTCATCTCTCTCTTCTTTTCAGGTATTTTGCATTTGTCAGATATATTGTTAGTGCTTTACTAAATGGCAGATAACATTTTTCAATAGCAAAATTTTAGTATTTTAAAATTTGTTTGGTATGGTAAATCAGTATTAATATGATACCAATACTGAACGGTATATACAGTATACTGCCCAGCTCTACGTTTGTTTATCATGCTTTGTAAAACAAGCTAGCCATTGTGTAACACTATAACAGTATTATTAAAAAATAATTTACTAATGAATTTAGAAAAGAGTAAACCAGATTTAACAAGCCTGGGTTGGTAAGTCATTTGGGCCGATACAGATATTTGACAATGTGCAGCTGACAACCAAGTCAGTTTGATATAATTATATAATATGTCCAAGCACAGATCCAAAGGGATGGTGGTGGAGGTCATAGGCGTCGATCCGGTTTTAAAAGTGGGGGGGGACTGATACATATACTTATATTTTTATTTTTTTGCAGGGGGAGGGGTCGAGGTGTCACACCGCGAGCGCCAAGACCGTGGTGGGGGGTCTGGAGGCCCTCCCCACGAAAATTTTGGAAAATTTACCCCTTCTAGGGCTGTTCTGAGGTGTTTTCTGCTGGCTAGCCGAGCTGCTTTCTGACAAAATATTTTTCGCCTTAATTATTTTGACTAAACTGAACAAATGGAATATAGATACAATATAACTTTATTGGTCAAATTTCTTAATTCAAGTACAAATAATGAACATGAATAAAAACAATGGTGCCACGGATGGTATTCCAACAAGTCTTTAATGGTCTAAAATTTCCCCAAAACACTACGCCGTGTATCGCTCGATCCATCGACAAATTCAATTGCGATATCTCGTGCAGTGCACTCGGCAAGACGATTTCTGTGCACATGACAGACCATCACGTGGTTGAGACGCTGCTGGGTCATAGTGCTCCGGAGCCACGTTTTCACCCTGCGAAGTGCGCTGAATGAACGCTCGGCAGAGCACGAACTTGCAGGCGATACCAGAAGGAGACGTAGTAGGGTTGACACTTGCGGAAACAACTTTCTAACTTCTGGTACCATACTGCGAAATGTGATGCGCACATTGTCCACGCTGGAGTGCTCGTACTGTCGGCAGAAGAATGTCAGCTGCTGCTGCAGTGATTCAGACAGTTCGGGGTAGCGAGAAACGACGTCTTCGTCTACGACACCGGTGGTGAGCATGTCGGACAACTGCTTGTATGAGGTCAAGTCCGTAGAGGTGAAGAAGGCATCAATGTTAGCAACAGCACTGTCAACAGCCGCCACATACTGCACACGGAAGAACTCCTCTGAGCTGGTGTGCGTGTGGGATTTTTCGCCGTCATTGTATCGTCGTGGAATTTTCCGAGTGCGCGGCAAGGAGATTGGCTCAATGTTCAGTTCTCGAATTTTGTCAGTTGCCGTCTCAAAAATCGCGTGGAACTCCATGTTTATGTCGCGCCGATATAACAGAAGGTTCTTGCTAGCAACAGATGCAGCAGCTAGCATCCCATCAACAGTTGTCTCTGCCCCTTGTAGCACGGTGTTGAATTTTTCGAGGCATTCGATCACTGGGAGAGATGCAACCAGACCAAGTACACATTTCGCGGTAGACAGGAGGCTGTGAATGCCGTTAGCCCTCGCTGCTGTGCTGCTGCCAAATGTAGATGATGCCTCATTCAGTGCCTCCAGCACGTGTGTGTAGTTGCTAAGGACGGCTCTAACGGCAATCCCACGTGACAGCCAGCGTGTTGGACAAAGCGGCTTCAGGCGTGAAGGGGAAGGGCTATCATCCATAACTTGCAGATCGAGGTACACATTTTAAAATTTGCCTGATGAGTTGTAGAAGCCGCCCAGTTCCTGCACCACGTTAAGAGCATCGCGAAGGAACGGTGCACTCTCGATGGCCTTCGCACAGATGAGGTGCGTAATGTGTGCACCGCAATGCGTGTAGTTTGCCAGTGGTTGTACTTTCTTGATCAGTGCTTGGCAGCCTTGGTATTTGCCCGACATATTGCTGGCTCCGTCATACGTTTGCGCTCTCAGATGCGTGATTGGGAGGTTGAGTCTGAGCAACGCATCTTGCAGCATATTGCTGAGGCTGGCACCAGTCATCTCAGATACGCTGTACAGACCGATAAAGTCCTCGTGAACGTCGTAAGCGTCGTCTATATATCGCACACATATTGCCTCCTGTTCAACGCCTTGGATGTCTTGGGTTCCGTCGAAAATGACTGCAAAAAGGCCCACGTTCTTGCAAATATTTTGCAGCACCATGTGTGCCATGATTTTTAACAGTTCGTTTTGCACGGCAATGCTTGTGTATGAAGTTGTGCGTGTCAACCACCTCTGTAACACGACGTCATCGTTGCTCCGCAGCTCTAACAACTTCATGAAGTTACCGTCGCTCGACTCTTTGCCGCGTATTGCCAGTCCCTGCTGCGCTAGATACTGGACGGTCGTCACAATCTTCAGCAGAGCGTTGCGTGCCTTCGTTTGTTCTTCAAGATGGTGCGTACTTAACTGTGTGTCAACGTCGTTGTTGGAAGACCGGAATTTCAGGTTGCTATGAGAAATCATATGTGCAGATGTCTTTTCGTGGATTTTGAATTTCTCAGTTGCCTTCTTCCAGTTGCAAAATCCCTTGGAAACAAATGTGTCCTCTGAACACCGCGCCATGCCGGCCAAGTCCATGCATGCTGCTTTAGCACAAGTAAAGCAGAGTACTCCGCTAATGTTAGCGTCAAAGTGGAGCCATGGAAAGCTATCGAACCACGCGCGCTGAAAACATAGCGTTCGTTTAGCGAGCCGTTGCACCGGCATGCAGTTGACGTCCCGTGGCTGGTACGGCACTGGCGGTAAGATGGGCAACCGTGTCTGAGAAGTGACTCTTTTCTCTGTTTTTTCTTTAACATCTTCACCAACAACTTCGACATTTGAATCCGGTGTCGTCCCTACTCGCAACAGAGTCTGGGCATGGTGTGGTATGGCAGTGAAGAACTTTTTAATGTCCATGGTAGTTTTTCTACGGTATACTATCTCCGTTAGCGTTTCGTCCTGGACGATGCAGTTTGCCAAATAACCTGCGTGTAATTCATCAAATTCGAATTGTTGTATCAAATAGCATGTCAAAATAACCGGATATAAGCCTATGGGTACAATGATAATTGACGAATACATTGTATGCAAAATATTCGTTATTAGATTCCTGGAGACTGGAGTAGTTGTTTTTCTGACGATATAACCACGGCCGGTCTATAACAACTAAACTAGTGACCATCATCTACCTAGCGCGCATGCGCTATTGGTAGTTTGATCCGATGTCCTTGTTTCAAAATAAAATAAATGCATTTTTTTCAGAATAAAAAAAAATTAAAAAAAATTAAACAATATTATTTACTTGACAAATTAACAAATATCGCTAGTAACCATTATTTATATAACTTTCGTTCCGTCTTTCCTTTACGTGTTTTATTTTATTATTAATTTCAAATGTCTTTCATTGGGTTTTTCAAATTATAAAAAAGTAGACGCCAGTACTGAACATTTCTGGTGTTACATTTTTATAAACTTTCTGCCCCAACACTTGGGTATAATTATTTCAAATTACACATCACTACCTAAGTTTATAGATTGATATTTCTATTGATGATGAAAGGAGAGAAAGAGATTGATATTTCTATTGATGATGAAAGGAGAGAGAGAGAGAGAGAGAGAGAGAGAGAGAGAGAGAGAGAGAGAGAGAGAGAGAGAGAGAGAGAGAGAGAGAGAGAGAACATATATATTATTATTCAAAATAGCATATACACTTAGTGACATTATGCTAAGAGTAAATCAGCAATACCTGTTATTTATATGAAGTTCGAAACCAATTAGTCAATTTCAGTATAAAAGAAAGAACCATTAAGTTTTAATAGTTATTTTTACTTAACCAATAACGCATATTTAGATACTGTATAACCGGAAACATTTCGAGGTTTTTTATTTTCGAGGTTTGGTAAATTTGAAATGGGCGTGTTTTTATTTTAATGTTTTAGCAAATCTGGATTGCGAAAATTTTGTTATTGTTGTTAATTAAAAGTTTAACATTGGCTTCGAGTTGCTTAAAATCGCCGGAGCATAACGTGAAACAACAGAACACTCAATTGCAAGTGAATAAGGCGGTATCCTATTGGCGAGACAACTGATGACAAGACGTTTATTTAAAGCCAATTACGATTGGTGTGAGAAGTGTTCTAAGTCAGACAGTGTGGTGTTTGATGTTTAATCTGAGCTCGACGTGTTCATTCATACTCGTATACAGTAAGCTGGCTCAGTCTATTCTCTTGTAGTTTCCTGTGGTCTGCGGTGCTCTGCACATGGCAGGAAATATCAGGAAATAAAGTATTTCAGTAAATAGTTATTTTAATATTTTATTATATAGTGGGCACAATGAATATTTGTGATTTATTTGGGGATATCTTCAACTATTTTCAAGGTTTAAAATAAAAACTACTACAAATAGATAGTAAAATAATTAGTATATTTACTACCAGTGTAGTGTAGGAACATAAGAGCTGGCACTCCAAGACGAAATGCCAAATGGTGATCAGTTACGCTATATATACTAGAAAATATTTGTTTCGTCTGAAAAAAGTGGGGGGGGGGGGGGGGGACATTTCCTATACTGTCCCCCCCAAGCTGAAAAGTGAGGGGGACGTGTCCCCCCGTCCCCCACCGATTGACGCCCATGGCACTGGAGGTGCACACCCCTCCCTTCCCTGAGTGCTCCAACATTTCAGTGTTTAACATATGAATTTATAGATTTTTTTTTATGGAGAAGATGAAATATCTTAGTAAAACATGTTTCCTGGGGGTGACTGGGGTGGAAAGTAAATTGCCTTTATATAATACACGTTAGTGCATTTTGTTAATATTGTAGGTAAAATTTTGTGACATTGCATCCCTTCTCTAAACAAATCCTGGAGTTGCTTCTGTAGTCTGGATTCATAAGTAACTCAGGCTTATACAGACTTTTGACAAGACTGGACGTCCAACTCAGGCTGATATAGCTATTTGCACTGAATGAAGGCATTTGGTGACACCAACATAAAACTATATAGTACTATTCCAACATATTGAATAAATAATTATAATTCAAGCATCAGCTATAATGTTAAAATATAATAAAAGAATCACAGAGATCACATCAGACCAATTATTTTATACAATCTTAGACAATGGCTATTTCCAGGAAATCTTGTTTAAAGGGACGATCCTGTTTTCAGCCCTTGCAAGACTTCCATTTGCTCCCCACAACAAAATAAACAAATATAATCTGGCTTTTTCCTGTTTTTTAAAAACACTGGACCAAATTTACGTAGCCTGTTTTTCTTAAACACATGTGTTTAAGTATTGTACATGTATCTAGTTACACACGTGTAAGACATAAACAGGCTTTGCAAATTCGACCCATAATCACCTTAAAATGTTTTAAATATAAAGCTTTTTGCTTTATAGCTTCAATTATTTCAAATTCTGTTTGACCATTGAAAAAAAAAAAAAAATGTCATATTATGTCAAATTATGTTAGACAAAAATCAACATTGATACATTACAACATAGAGATATTAATATTCCAAGCCAAAAAAAAGTAAAGTATGTAAATTGTAATTTTTCTAATGTAAAACATTTTGTTTGCCAAAAACCAAAAATGTAAAAATGGCTACAAACTTAGGATAATCCCTTTAACATATCCAAAAGTCACCAACTATGACCAGAGGTTCAGAAATGGAAAATATTTCTCTAGCCCGCTGGACCAGAACCAATTAAAATTTATTAGCCCGCAAGAATTTCTACTAGTACGTCAACCTACTGAATACTATATTATTGTTTAACAATATTAAAATATACACTCTCAGTCTGTCTTCATTTCAAATGATAAATATATATTTGACAAAAAACATTATTAAGGACACTTGGTTAGCTAAGTGATCAACATTATGTGGCAAACGAAATCAAGCCCCAGACTTGATTGATGAAACAATACATTTTGAAGTATTCTGGTAAAGACAAAGTTTTTTTTTTACATTTTATTCATATAGATTTACAAAATTCAAGTGACATCACACATGTATTTAACAGAACGATCTAGTAAAATTCAAAATACACTGGTAACATACATGTACTTTCAACGTAAACAAGCCATTTCTAGAAAGTATTGACCTTTGACCGGCTCTGTTTTCAGAATGATGCGCTTGCACAGTTCGAAGGAAATGGTTTATTTAACGACGCACTCAACACATTTTATTTACAGTTATATGACATAGGACATATGGTTAAGGACCACACAGATATTGACGGAGGAAACCCACTGTCGCCATTTCATGGGCTACTCTTTTCGATTAGCAGCAAGGGATCTTTTATATGCACCATCCCATAGACAGGATAGCACATACCACAGCCTTTGATGTACCAGTCGTGGTGCACTGGCTGGAGCGAAAAATAGCCCAATGGGTCCACTGATGGGGATTGATCCTAGACTGACTGCACATCAAGCGAGCGCTTTACCACTGGGCTACGTCCCGCCCTGCACAGTTGGAAACACTGAAGTCTCTCTTGTCCATGCAGTACATATATTGTTGTCTATTTCATCATAATTCTGAAAGGTTTTTTGAATGGTTTGGAATTCTGGCATGGCTGATGTGGTGTCGCAGATTGGATACGCATTTGGCGAGCGGGCGAGTACTTTCTGCACCCCTGATGGCAGTATTACACTGACAAAAATGTACCTATATGAGGACTAGAACTCCTGTTCCTCACTAATATAAATCACAACTTATCTGTTAGAACTAAAATAGGCTACACTCAAATAAATATGACAAATGTTAATCATGTTATGATGAATAGTATCTGGCAGAGAATGCAGAGAAAATAGCAATATAATATGAACTCACTAATAATAAAATACACATTTACAAATCATGTATGATTACCAAAATGTATACATTTTGTAAAGAAGTATACTGATAATATTCCTCACATGATATCCCTATAATAATCTTTAGTGTACCAAATCGATACATTCTGTGATGTAATAACACTTTAAAAAATCTTTAATGTACTACTTACAGAAGTTACTGCAAATATACAACGGTGACAACAACAAAAACAGTATGTTTTAATATATAACTCAGCCTGTAATGGTTTTTGAATCTGTACTGAAAGTAGTTAAAAGAAAAGTAAGACTCAGGCTTTTATGAAATTTTATGCATATTTTTATTTTATTCTACAAGTACTTTTAACCGATTTCTTATAAAATGTAGTAACAAACTATGTGTTGTTTGGCTGGTCAAGGATGCAGGTCTGTATTTAATAAGTATATACATATACTCCTCAAAATTAATTAGGACTAGTAGGCCTAAATATTTTTGTCAGTTTTTGCTAGTTATATATTATGTTAAAAAGTTTGATTACCTGCTTTGTATACTTTGTAAAACCAAACAGAAATTATTTTTCATTATAATATATAAAGAAAATCTTTATCAGCTCTTAATTAATTTCATTCAGTATATTTCAGGGAAAATAAGAAAAAAAACCCATTCACAATGTTCATTAGTAAGTGCCAGATAACAATTTTTAGAGGCTGCTACAACAGTCACAACTGCTTTCTTTTTATATTTATAATTTTACACCCCACTGTGTTCACTCTCTATTTTTGTTAACCAGCCTCCTACTTTTTTACAGACCATAAACACCCTGTTATTGATGATTCACCGCTGAAAGTGTTAGTCTGTAAGACTTAGAAAATAACTTACGAACTATGAGGAAATACAAATTATCTGTTCCGAGTGAATGAATGTGGTAAACCCGAGCCCCATTCATTCACGAGGGACAGATAATTCGTAACTCCTCATAGTGAGTTGGTTATTCTTTTTGTTACCCGTATAACTTTTAACTGGTTTTTAATATATAAATTCTTCTGCTGCCTACAACAAAGCCATGAGCCATTATTTCATAAAACCTTACACGCATTACATGACGTAACAGCGTTCTTTTTACTGCCAAATGTTTACAATACTATTAGTTACGCGGTTTTTGTCAGGGCGTACGGGATTGTAAGCCTCTTCACATTCTGTATTTCCTGAGGCGAAAGCCCTGGCAAAAACCGCGTAACGAATTTATTACCTTTTAGATCTTTTTCAAACATTTTGAACAAATCACACCAAGATTTTTAAGGTTTAAAATATTTTTATAAGATAAAATTTCAAATAAAACACAAAAATATTATTTTTTAAAGGAATGCAGCTTTATATGGATTCTGTATGATTTCCGAATCGTTTAGCCATTGTAGCGAGCTGTCAAACGCAGATGATTTGTAAACAAAGGGGGGCAACTCTTATCACCTTAATGACACTGGTCTTGTCAATTTATAAATAAAAATTATTACACGGAAAACTACCAAACAACTGATTACACTTGGGCACATAGATATTTATCAAACTATACTTAACCGTATAACATTCCAAAGAATGCATGTCATGCGTTTTTCAAAGAAATAGTTTTGTTATAGTTCGGTCGCCTACACAGTGATAGTTCCCGCCATTAAATTTACAATGCAGTAGCATGAGTATGCGAAAATCAACGATTTTCTATATTTTTTGGTTATAACATGTTCAAGAAAGTATGTATTTAAAAATAATAAAGTAATAAAAAAACACTTACCATAAATCGCAATCTCTTTCAAACAGAATTCAATACGTATTTCCTAGTTTAAGAGCTGAGACGCGAGAGTGAAAAAACAAAACGATAACAATTCTGCCGAACTTACAAAGCGGAAGTCACGTGACAGTTTCGTACACCCTGGCAAATTTTGTATTGGTTCCCAAATTCTGTATTGACCCGGAAAATGACACGGTGTACCTATGGTATGGATTAGCTATTGACCAATCAAAATGCATGAAATTTATCTAAAAGGTAATAAAAAATAATACGACTGTAGTTGCATTAGAACATAATTATTTTTCTATGCTATTAAAGTTGCTGCTTATTAAAATATACCATTTCATGTTTATGGAACACATGAGTCAAAATTTTCCTCAAAATCTTCATAGATTGTACAATGTATGCACAATCTGACTCATGACTGGAAACATTATATGAATGAAAGTGAAGTTCCGGCCGAGACAAACAAACAAAGAAATGTAAATTTTTAAGTCAGCCAATCAGAGGCTGTAGAAGCAATCTGCACACTGTGCAATTACCAAAAGAAGATTACCCCGTATATTTGAGGCCATATGGATAACAATTAAAGGATATTAAATGAGCTTCCATTTTGTATCATGTTTATGTCACAAGTAAAATAATTTTCAATTGTCACGAGCTTCACGAGAGCTTTAGTGGGTGACAATGAAAATTATTTCACAAGGGATATAAACACGATACGAAATGGTAGCAAGTTCAATACCCTATTTATTACCCATAATCGATCTCAATTTATATCACTCAACTCGTTTGGTTGACGTTCCTGCAAGGTTGTAGTGCGCCAATCGATGACATCATCGTGTTATGTCCCACTTGGGACATGTCTCTTTGATATGCATCAAGATATTTTTAACCATATGGGTAATAAAACAAGAGTACTCAAGGCAATGATGTACTCTTTGTACTGCTCAAAGATCTGTCCTTGTTTAGACCATGAACACCATGTTATTGTTGATACACTGCTGAAAGTGTTAGCCTGTAAGATAACCACGTACTCACCGGAATGATGTACTCTTTGTACTTCTCATAGATCTGCTCCTGTTTGTCAGCGTTCTCAGGGTACATTGTCTTCCTCACCAGCGCCAACAGCATCTCCCGCTTCAGCTTCATACCCAGGTGAGAATTCAGGTCAACCTCGTGAGTCTTCAAAAACACAACACAGTATTACATGTGTTACATATCAATTCCAGAACATCAGGTATCACACTAATGTCACCAACTTCAAAACAAAGGAAAACAAAGGAATAGACTTGTTTGTTTTTTAATTGGTTTAGCATATTTTAAACAATGGACATTTAGTGATTAACAGTTGGTCAAGGGAGAGGAAACATTCTCCCAACATAAAATTAACACACTCACAAAGCTGGGGTGGGGTGGGGTGGAGGGGGGGGTGGGGGTGGGGAGATGGGGCAGTGTCCGGATTGAATCCAGTGGTAAAGCACCATCCAACAGACAGAATATCACATACCATGGCCTGTCGTGGCACAAATAGGCCCACCGACGTGGATCGATTCCAGACCATCCACATATTAAAATGGTACTTTAACACTGGGCTACATCCCCCCTTCCACCAAATACAGGGCAGAACAGATATAAATGACAGCATTTATCTGACATTGCAAAATATCAACATTTTATATCTAGTTGAAACCACAGTTTTCACCTTTTTGCAATTGTAACATATTTTAAATATAAATGTGTGTGCTCAGGGCAATGTACCTTCAGTATGTAGTGATCAAATCCAAATGCCTCATCAATAAGGTCCATTGTCCGAGGTGTGACTCGGATAGCCATGTACTTGTCCAAAATTTCGCTGTACAGCACTCGGTTCATGATGTAGGGCATCCAGGCCTTCACAGTTCTAAACACAAGAATACAAAAACAGTTATTTGTAACAGTCATAATAAAGAGATATCTTCAATGTTGCACAAAGGCTGCAATGACTGAGCCTAGTATAAATATATCAGAATTTACTGACAAGAATTTGAAGTATTACTTGTGCCAACTTTAATAAAGTAGGACTACCTTGTTTAATGAAACTATTATTTGTAGTCATCAATTTTTTTATACAAGTATTTCAGTTTAGAAAAAAATTAAATAAATAAAAATAAATAAAATAAATTACAAGTGTTAAATACTCTTAAGTAATTTTCAGAGATTAATGCTTATTACAGTGTCAGAAACAAATGTGTTACCTTGGTTTTCTTGGTTTCTTCTTACGATAACCAAACACAATTCCTTCTCCACCCCATAACCCTTCATTGCATTCAGCTGGAAACTTCAATGGTATTGGAACATTCTGCACAGGAATTCTGCAATAAATCATGTTACCGCTTTGTCAATACATAAACTTGGAATATACTAAACTAAAAATTGGGTTCACTAAATGGAAGATATTACTTGCTTATATTTCATAAACAGTAACTGTCTAAACAATAATTCATTATATTAACAATACTTGCAAGGTTACATATTTCAAGGCAGTTTATAAAAAAAAAACCCAAAAACCCCAACCGCCACAAACATTTAACACAGAGACAAAGACATTTTTTTTTTTTTTTTTTGACATTACAAACATGGATGATGATGAGATGAATGGTGAAGCTGCAGTATTTCCATTTCAGTATGGGACTACTTGACAGGTCCGTGCTCCACGCTTGCTGTAAGTTGAGCCCGGGGTACACAGAACCTGCAGTGCATGCCAGGCAATCATCCCCCATGTGGGGTCATACACTTGGGAGACACACCCATAATCGCAACCGTGAAGTGGGTGAAACTCTGTGTATGTAGCCTTACACACCTACCCACTGTACCCAGCGGTGCACTCACTCTGGGTTGGAGCCAGTACTGGCATGAAAAATCCCCCATTGCCTCAGATGGGATATGAACCCAGTACCTACCAGCCAGAAGTCTGAAGGCATAACTACTATACCACCGAGGCCTGTTATTTCAAGGCAGTTTGTACCATTAATAATTAAGATGAAGTGGGATGACAGTAACAATCAAATGAGGGAACAGTAATGTACATAGATCTTTTCCAGTTAGACAAAAAATAGCTATAAATAAAAAAGGGAACACTTTCGGTCATTTTAGGGGTGGAAGAGGAGACAGCTACTCACCCTTTACAAAGTATGGTATTTGTAACACAATTGAATGTTGGTGTTTGAATAAAGTGCTGAGATAACCTATGAATCATGGAGACATTAGGCGTTCACAAGTCCACAATATTGGACTAGAGTACTCGAGGGTCAAACTGGACCCGGACTAGATGATAATAAGACTAATGAGTAACGTAAAATAGCATTATGTATCTTAATTCCAGTGCTGAACACTGATGCCAAATCATGCCATTGTTTTGCATTTCACACATTCCACTTTTATTTTCCCTCCATGTCTTATAGCCCTATAATGTAACCAGTGGCAAGCATGTGGCAAAATGATGTAAAAAAATGAAATTAAATGTGAGTGCTCTTCCTTTGACAGGTATTTGAATCCTGTGAACAAATTGAACTTGCTAGAATCGACCCACGCCCAAGTAGGGCCTACTCGAGTACTAATGGAGACCCTAGGAGACACTGACACACAAAAAAAGTCCATGTCTGTTAAAAATACTTCTACGTTTTACATTCTGTTAATTCTTGATTGTTAATTAAAGGTTAAGACATGAAGCACTAGGTATGACGCTATCTTTATGTTTTTTACAACTAAGAATACAGCATTATAAAAATTAAATCCCTACAACAAGTAATAAAAGTAAGTACTTTTCTCCAGTTTTTAGATGAAGTTTGAACTTCCCAGGCTCAGGTCTCCAGTGTACGGGGGTGGGGTCACGGGTCATGAACTCCTCGCAATGTTTCTTGTAGTGACTCGGTAACAAAGCCTCAACATCCTTCGTAAACCGGTACGCGTAAGCTGCAGCTCCTGACATTAGGAAATAGTAAAACATGTATGTAAAGATTCAAGAACACAAACTACCTTTTTAGCTATCAGTGTTTGAGCACTTGCTAAGTTGTTTGTAGCTGGGTTTTTTTTGTGTTTTTTTAAATAAAGCTTTTATGTTTTGTACCTCATTTACATCTAATAACATAACATAACCTTTTTGCTCATAATATGTAATTAGGAATTAAAGTAGCCTGAATTTAAAATGTTCTAAGGTGTTGTTAAACAAATATTCATTTTATGTTGATGAACTAGTTACAAAATTTTGGGACATGTAAGGGTTGGTGTTGGATGGATGTCCGCCAATAGTTTCCATTGGCAAACAGGAAATAACTGACATACTACCTATAGCAGTATATGAGTGTGCAACAATTGACTAAACTGATAAATGTACACACTTTCGTTTTAAAACAATCTTCAAATTTGTCATTGAAATGTGTCAGTGTGACTGAAGTAAAATATCACAAACCGAAAGTATATCTTAACACTACAATGTTTTGCTGAAAGTATCATAGCAAATAGTACCGAAAATACTTACTAAACTTGGAAATACGTGCAGCCATTTTTATCTTGTTATTTAAAACATGAAGCAATAGGATTTGACATTACTTATCTGTATCACTCATGCATTGCAAACGGAGGCAGCCATTCCGTTTTATTCTGGTTTTGCGTTCCTCCCACGTTAAAAGGAGATCCATCTTTATATCTGAATTTGTTTTAAATTATATTTATTCCGTCTTTTACATCGCGGTGAGGATTAGTCAACAGGCTTAAACCTATATTAGAACCTTTCTCAAATTTAGACCAGATACATTCACGTAAACAAGATGACGGTCAATAGTAGCATAGCAATAACTGATAGAAACGTATAGTAATAACAGCTGTGGATAATTGAACATAAAGTAATCAACTGGCCTCGGTGGCGCAGGGGTTAAGCCATCGGACAACAGGCTGGTAGGTACAGGGTTCCTAGCCCGGTACCGGCTCAAACCCAGAGCGAGTTCTTAAGGGCTCAATGGGTAGGTGTAAGGCCACTACACCCTCTTCTCTCTCACTAACCACTAACTAACTAACCACTAACTAACTAACCACTAACTAACTAACTAACTAACAACTAACCCACTGTCCTGGACAGACAGCCCAGTACGCTGAGGTGTGTGCCCATGACAGCGTGCTTGAACCTTAATTGGATATAAGCACGAATTTAAGTCGAAATGAAATGAACAAAGTAATCAATTATGATACAAAATTGACTGCAGATTCAAGAAAAACAGGAACAAAGAAGTAGAACAGAGGTAGAGACACAAAAGAGGAGAGACAGAAAACATGTTGACAGAGAAGTAAAGAGACAAACTGAACACTATTAAGTTTCAAAACGTTTAATGCTTACAAACGTTTCAAAAGTTAATAGCTGTTTGTGTCTGAATTTGAAGTACAACAGGGTTTTTTGTTTAACGACACCATTAGAGTACATTAATTAATTAATCATCGGCTATTGGATGTCAAACATCTGGTAATTCCGACACGTAGTTATCAGAGGAAACCCAGTACATTTTTCCAAATGCAGCAAGGGTTCTTTTATATGCACTTTCTCACAGACTGGAAAGCGCATACCACGGCCTTTGAGCAGTTGTGGTGCATTAGCTGGAACGAGAAAAACCCAAACAGTTGAACGGATCCACCGAGGTGGTTCGATCCTGCGACGCAAGCACCTCAGGCGAGCGCTCAGCCGATTGAGCTAATCCTGCTCCTTAATGTACGGCAGAGCCCGTTATTAGAGGTTCTAAAGAAAAGCACGATGGTCGTCATCATTTGAAAAATACCAGTACACAGTGTAAGACATTGTTAAAAAAAAGAGCTGGCATAATAATATATTTTTTGAACAAATTAGATGGAATGAAGGAAATATTTTTTTTGAGTTGATAACGACGCACTTAACACAGTTTATTTACGGTTATATGGCTTCAGACATATGGTTGAGGACCACACATATATTGAGTGAGGAAACCAGCTGTCGCCACTTCATGGGCTACTCTTTTCGATTAGCAGCAAGGGATATTTTATATGTACCATCACACAGACATGATAGTACGTACCACGGGCTTTGTTACACCAGTTATGGAACACTGGCTGGAAGGAGAAATAGCCCAATACTAGATCGATCGTGCATCAGGCGAGCGCTGTACGAACAAGTTAGAGTTCACGTGTCTCTGACAGAAATACAATGGGACAGTCATCGTTTTGTTTATGCTCAATTCCCAGACTCACACCCCAGTCTAATGTTTTGCCTTTATCAAAGTTTGACACCCAATAACTGATGTATGTTTCGTGCTGGTGTGTCGTTAAAATCTATTCTATTCTGTTCGATTCCCACCCTAGTCTATGCATTCATTCACCATTGTCAGTGAATACAACTTTTAGAAACAGTCAAGTTTGTTTTTCCTAAATCTGTATACACTACAAGGGATATTTAAAAACGGTTGTTATAATATTCATTCATTGTTTTGTTTAATGCTACCATTATTAGAGCACATTGATTTATTAATCATCGACTATTGGATGTCAGACATTTGGTAATTTTGAAATATAGTCTCAGAAAGGAAACCCGCTACATTTCTTTTATTAGAAGCAAGGGATCCTTTACATGCACCATCCCACAGACAGGGTAACACATACCACGACCTTTGATATACAAGTTGTGGTGCACTGACTATCTAGAACGAAAAATGACCCACCGACGGGATCAATCCTAAACCGACAGCGCATCAAGCGAACGCTTTACCACTGGGCAACGTCCCACCCATTCATATATGTTTAATATCTATGATATTTAAAGTATACTGTCAGGACTTTTGATATAATAGTTGTGACCGGTGTATGGGCGTTGCATCTCCTTTATCTTCCCTTCGAGGAGTGCATTCACTTTACAGATGGAGTTTCAAAGTTGCATAATAACCAAACATTTATTAATTTTTCTTGTGAAATGTATCTTGGATTATATGGCAACTTTATTTCATAGACCACCCCGAACAAAATTAACATTTAACTAATTTTATTTACTACTACATGTATATATAAATTTATATTGTTGCAAAATTTAATGACGGTGACCGACAGGTTAACACGTGACGTCACAGTTTTAATTTTAAGTGCATCTCCATGTTGACCAGGAACTGGTTTTAAACAACAACAACAACAAACAAACAAATACCCCCCCCCCCCCACACCTTCTCTCTCTCTCTCTCTCTCTCTCTCTCTCTCTCTCTCTCTCCACACGCACACACAGACACACACACACACACACACACACACACACACACATGCCTAAACACCACACACACATACACACACAGACCTAAACACCACACGCACACAGGCCTACACACAACACACACATACACACACACTACAATTTTTACATTCTTGGGTTAATTATATAAAGGTTATATGTGGGATCGATCATTATTAAATCATATTATATACATGTAAATTTAGCGAAACACGACACCTACAATATTACAATAGTTTATTATTTATGACTAATACATGTAAAACTAGTAAAACACGACACTTGCAATTTTGAGAATTCACCTTTAAAGCGAAAACAGTATTGGATTACGAACTGCCAGTTTTGAACCTAATGACTTGACCTCTGCGCTATCGATGTTCAAGCACGCCCGGAATGGGTACATTCTCTGGCTAAGTGTTACCAAGACAGAAAGAGATACGGTGTACCTTTATGTGTTTCATGCATTTTGGCCAATGATAACATCACGTGTTGACATGACTCATTTTGAAAGCCTTCATTATGATTTCAAAGCCCCAATTACTTGATATTTGAGACCGTCACGTAACGTCGGGAGTGTCCCCGATCGAGAGATTTTCCAGCTTTGACTTTCTACACCTCATTGCTTTCGTCACTATATTATGTGTGCCCGACGTTCCGGTTCAAATTGGGTTGAAAGCCATGAAGTGTTTGACTTTTCCCATTTCGAGATTTACACGTAATGTATATATACTGACACACAATGAAAACGCAAAACAGATATTTTTCAATATTTTGTTGTGATTAATAAAAAATATATTTATTGGACTTAAAATAATAATTTATGAGAGGAAGCCATTGATTGATACTTTTGTCTGGGTTTTAATCCTGGTTTTGTTCTCGTTACACATACAATAGCTGAAACACAAAATGGTGTGAAATGCGTTCACTACATGCTCAATCATGCTGCATGCAGTGCACGTGAAATGCCAGTATGTGGACACATAAAAGTCACGTAACGGTGTCATATTCCTCGTCACATTAAGAATGCCACGACTCAGAGAAGAACAAAGGGAGCGAGCGTTGGGCAAGGTTCAAGGGGGGACTTCGCAAAGCCAAGTTGCTAGGACCTTCAGAGTCCATCCATCAACTATTGGACGACTTGTTGAACGTCATCAACAGACCGAGAGTGTCCGTGATCGACCTCGACCTGTTCAACATCCCGTTACGACCCCACGCCAAGATCGGCAGATTCGACGACACCACCTCCGTGACCGTTTCAGAACTGCGACGATGACAGCAAGCAACACGATAAAACATCATGGAAGGCCTATCCATCCGATGACGGTCATCCGTCGACTCCAGAACGGCTGGACTCAGATGCAGACGCCCGTACAACGGTAACATCATGACACCGCGACATCGTGCTGCGAGACTACAGTTTGCTCTCCAGAATGGTAATCATCCACCAGCCTTTTACCGGAGCATTGTTTTCTCAGATGAGTCCCGATGGAAGAGTACGTGTGTACAGGTGACTCCATGAACGGTACGCTGACGGATGTGTGAGGGAACGTGATCGGTTTGGCGGCGGTTGTCTGATGGTATGGGGGGGGGGGGGGGGGCAATCAACTGTGAATTCAGGAGTGATCTCATCATTGTCCACGATGCCCTTACAGCCCAGCGTTATGTTGACGTTATTCTAAGACCAGTTCTCCAGCCACTTTTGCGCCGTCACCGAAGACCAGGAGGTCCCCTTCTGTTTCAACAAGACAATGCCCGTCCACATACTGCAAGAATTACCTAGGCATTCCTGCAACAAGCCGGTATCACCGTTATGAACTGGCCCGCCGTTTCACCGGATTTGAACCCAATTGAACACATGTGGGATGAGTTAGGACGTCGTGTACGTCACCGCCAGCCACCACCGCATAACGTCGCTGAGCTTGCACAGGCGTTGCAGGAGGAGTGGAGGAAAATTCCTGTGGCTTATTTGAGATGCTTGTGCCAATCCTTTCCCCGTCGTCTTCACGCATGCTCACGGGCCAATGATGGGCACACCAGATACTGACCTTAATAGGGGGGGGGGGGGGGGGGGGGTGGTTGAACTTTTCGATTACGAATGCAGAATGCAACTCGATTACTGATGATAACTGGCCATGTTTCCATGTGAATGTATCTCATGAATACCAGTCATTAATGTCATATTACATTATCCATCAATTCATTAATAGTTTGTCGTTATTTGCAATAAAAAGTAGTTTTTGCGTTTTCATTGTGTTTCAGTAAATATGTATTATAATATAACCTTTCAGCTAGACATTCTTGTAGTCAGATTACACGTGAATGTCTTGCCTGACAATTTTGCAACCAAGAATGTATCAATACCGTCGAAAGAAAGAAAGTTCGTTTTGTTTAACGACACCACTGGAACACATTGATTAATTAATGATCGGCTATTGGATGTCAAACATTTGGTAATTCTGACACGCAGTCATTAAAGACAACCCGCTACATTATTTTTAATGCAGAAAGGGATATTTTATATGTACCATCCCACAGACATGATAGCACATACCACGGCCTTTGATATACCAGTCGATACCGGGGTGAGTGAGGTGGCCGGGGTCCAAGAACCTTTGTAAGTAGTTCGCCCCCTTGTACTTATGACAGGCATCGTGGTTATAAAACGTTCAGTTAAAAGTTAAAGTTTGTTTTATTTAATGACACCACTCGTGCACATTATTTTACTAATCATCGACAATTTGATGTCAAACATTTGTTAATTATGAAATATAGTCTTAGTGAAGAAACCCGCCACATTTTTTTCCCCATTAGTAGTAAGGGATACTTTATATGCACCATCTCACAGACATGATAGCACATACCGCGGCCTTTAATATAACAGTGGAATAACTGTCTGGAACGAGAAATAACCCAATGGGCGGCCCACCGACGGAGATCAAGCCAAGACCGTGAGTCAGACGAGCGCTTTACCACTGGGCTACGTCTCGCCCCAATAAAACGTTTACAATTTAGACTTAACACTCTAATAGTCTTGAGAATTTACAGGAAAGTTTACAATCTAGACTTAACATTCTAATAGAGTCTTGAGAATTTACAGGAAAGTTTTTATTTCCTAACAATAATGACAATAATTAGGTAATGTGTGAAATCAAGACGCAAAACTGATTCCACTAGTTCAAATGGAGTATACTACCAAATTAAATCCCATAGACGACATACTTAGTAGTCTAACATGCGGCTACAACTGCCACTAGCAACCTTTTAAAGTTAAATTTGTTTTGTTTAACGACACCATTAGAGCACATTGATTAATTAATCATCAGCTATTGGATGTCAACCTTTGGTAATTCTGATACATAATCATCAGAGGAAACCCGGTACATTTTTCCTAATGTAGCAAGGGATCTTTTGTATTACGCACTTTCCCACAGACCGGAAAGCACATATCACGGCCTTTGACCAGTTGTGGTGCACTAGTTGGAACAAAAAAAACCCCACCCAATCAGTTGAATGAATCCACCGAGGTGGTTCGATCCTGCGACGCAAGCACCTCAAGCGAGCACTCAACCGACTGAGCTAAATCCCGCCCCTTGAGAATTTAACGTCATACAAATAATTGTATGTGTGTGACATAACAAATATGAGTCTAGATTAAAGTTTTACAAGCACGGGCCCTGGCCAGCTTTGTATAATATTGTGTTTCCCACTCTGGAAATCTATTAAAGGGACATGTCCTAGTTGTTAACCATTACGCCGTTGTTTTTCGCTATTAAACCCATTTTTTCACAAATAAAATTGCACTTTACTTACCGTTTATTATTTAGAATATACATTTCCATTCACCTGAAGTGTTTTTTGGTAATTCTGGTAATCCTGGTGTTTGTAATACCACAAAATGCATTTTTTGTATTTCATAAAATGCGCCACGGGCCTCTGAGAAAAAACCGTTGAGCAGACAAGGTCTAATCTATTTTTAGAGGGGATATTCCCATTTCAATGTCTCAGACGTTGGTATACCACGTGACCGTTATCATTTTGGTTCGGTTTGTTTTCTCGTGCACGGTTCGCGCAATCAACATCCGATTTGTTGTCGTTTGCTTGTTGTTCATTTGTGAGATTTTTCTTCACAGTTCGTGAACATGTTCAGTAACAATAAAGTTCAGACAAGTAAGTATATCAATACAAAACGTTACAAACCCTTAAAACCAATAATTTTTCTAAGTCTTACGATATCTGGAGAGGGGATACAACCAGGACAGAACAGTTGGAACATGTGCAGGAGAGGTGAAAGGAACGCACCCCACGTCTGTGCGCACTCTGTGAAATTTGTCGTGATGTAGGCATTATTGTGCTTCGAGCGACATCTACCGGTGACATCAGAATACTAACTTTCAAAATTATTTCAAGCAATTGGGACATGGGGATTCCCATGGTATTTATCGATATAAAACCTGCTTTTTCACTCCATTTGATAAACACGTGATCTAAGTGTGTTACAGGTTTGTAGATTATCCAAATTATAATTTATTTTCGCTGGATGGAACTAGGGCGTGCGGCTTTAACACAATCATCATTATGCACATTTTGTCCTCGAACCGTGTTAGATAGATACACCAAAGCCGCTTATCTTCGCTGTGATAAGAAGACGGGTTTAGTGCAATGAAAGTGCGTTGACTAAAAGTACAGAAACATAAAACCTGGATACAAAGAGTCATAACATATAAGTGCATATCAAACGTGCATATCAAAATTGGTCAGTAGGCTATTTATGAGAAATATATGTTTTTTGTGCGTTATTTATTTATTATTATTATTATTATTATTATCATTATTATTATTTTAACACTAAGATGCTGTATTGATATAAAGGTTTTCAATACTAAAATGGTTTGAAAACATCTTTTAGAAATAGTTTATTGTTAATTTCAACATTAAAATGAAATTAGTTTGAAGTCTGTAGTTTGATAAATGTAATATTGCAACAGAAGAACACCATATGTCTCGTACAAAGACATACGTAATAGAACAGACATGTTGACAGTTTTTACACATCAAATGTTATAAATACTAATTAAAACCAAGGGCCATTATCTAACGAATTAAACGAAAAGTCCTAATATGGATAACATTTATTCATATTAGCATTTCTGCAAAACTAATATTGAAGGTAGAATGATGAAAATACATGGTGAAAAGGTTTCAGGTCAGCTAATTTTGCCTGAATATCTATATAATTTTTGCCCGAATTTGGGTGTTGCGTTGCGTGTGTGTGTGTGTGTGTGTGTGTGTGTGTGTGTGTTGCCCCTCTGCCACACCCTGTCTCGTGCGCTTATTTCTGCTGCCACCAGAGATAAATACGAAAAAATACCCTCTTTAGTTTAAAGTGTCCTTGTTGTGTAGCTGGAGAAAACAACATATTACCATGCTTAAAACATATTTTTACTGCATCACCGTCACCCCTCTCCCACCCATCTCGCACCCCTCTTCCACCCCTCTCCCACCCTTCTCCCACCCCCAGTTATATCACAACATCTAAAGGTTTTGGTAAGATCGTATCGATATCGTAATTTTCAGCTTAGTTTTGAATGACAAAACCATTGATTTATTCAAAATGGTATTTTTGCATATGGCAGAGTCCAAAGATTGTTTTAACAAGGTAGTGATTCATTATTTGATGCTTCGTCTATATAGGACGATCCATCCTTCAATCAGTCTAATCTCCATTACGATAAATACTTCCAACTATAGGAGGACTGCCACTACTAAGACTGGTTTGACAAATTTCAACTTTCGTGAGAAGGAACTGCGTGGACGTTTAGACATGCACTCATGAATCACCGTCAAAACAGTCGCATTGTCAGTGTTGATATCAGAGGTAGGGGCGGGATTTAGCTCAGTCGGTTGAGTGCTCGCTTGAGGTGCTTGTGTCACAGGATCGAATCACCTTGGTTAATCCATTCGACTGATTACCGTTCCAACCAGTGCACCGCAACTAGTCAAAGGCCATGGTATGTGATTTCCAGTCTGTGACAAAGTGCGTAATATAAAAGATCCCTTGCTGCATTAGGAATAATGTAACGGGTTTCCTCTGATGACTACGTGTTAGAATTACCAAATGTTTGACATCCAATAGCCGATGATTAATTAATCAATGTGCTCTGGTGGCATGGTTAAACAAAGCACACTTTTCTTTTGATACCAAAGGCGTGTTCAGGTGACTGGTTTTTGCGCCTACGTTTGATTAAAGCAATAAAATAGAAGACGATGGTACCAGCCAACTTGTTAGCGAGCACCCGCCCTCTTGAATACTTTATTTGAAACTTTGAAACTTTATTTCGGTACACTCAGGCCATCAAACGACAGGATATGAGGTTTTATTGTACAATAGGTATTTACAGTGACACGATGACCACAGGAGTTCTTCGTAGAATATATACAAACATAATTCAAAATAGCTATATACACATTTTAAAAATGAAGACACATGGTGACAAGACAATCAAATATAGTAGAAATGGGTTTTTTTACAAGTCAGTATTTTTAAAAGTATCAAATGATATTGAAGATGTCTGTTTATGGTGTACTGAATTTACTTGTAATTTCAGAGATGAATTTTGAAATTTTTACGGAGGGTGCTTATGCTATTACAATTAAAGGCGCAGATCCTAGTTTTAACACGTACACAATGGACACCAAGTTTAGTTAATTTACAAACCTGTAACTCACAACAGAGTGAAAGAAGAGTGTGACGTTTAAACAGAAAATATCCTTAAAAATAGACTAGAATTAAAATCAATAAACCGCTACTTCTCTGACGCACGTGCGTTTTTAAAAATATGAAAAATGCAATTTTTGGTACTACAAACAGCAGGATGACCAGAAACACTTCGGTTCTACGGAAATGGATAATATAAAGAATAAAATATAAGTAATGCTTGATCTAAGTTTTTAAAAACTAGGGTCTGTTCCTTTAAACAATTCTTTGAATTTAAGTGTGCTATGTTTTTTATATATAGAATAATACGCCACGGGGATTCTCACCCCAAACGTCCTGGTGTGACATAACGGTTGTTGTCGTAGCCTACTTAACTCTTAACTGCACTGACACCGAACTACTTGACACACGAAGGAACCAATGGGTGAATAACGTTGTTCCTGTCAGATTGCCATCGATACTTTAAAACAGTTCTCTCAGGTAAAGAAACTTCAATAACCTGCTCTCTAGGAAGTCTATCAGCGCATAGTCATTATCGGTAAATCCTCTGTTAGCCATAAATTCATTTCTGATGATGCTCTGGTCCAATTCTTGAGTTATCAGCCGTACTTACTTTAAAATAACTTGGAGTGGAAGTGTGTGTGTGTGTGTGTGTGGGGGGGGGGGGGGGTGTTACGTAAAAAAAACACAAATCAAGACATAATAACATAGTTTTCTTCAGTCAGACAGAAAGGGCACTTTAAAACTGATAAGGACTGTTCTCAAGCCCGTAGGAAGCGGGAGGGTCGGGAGAGGGGGAAGGCTGACTCTCTATTGAATTGAATTGAATGGGTGTTTAACGACACCCCAGCACAAATAATACATCGGCTATTGGGTGTCATACAATGGTAAAAATAAAAGGTTAGGTTAAAAACAGTGTATAGAGCTGTGCGGTGGTACATGAAATTTGAAATGTTAAGTCAAAGACAGTGTAAAGAGCTGTACAAAATAATACATATCACATTTGTTATAAAGGTAAAATTCATGTTACAAATCAAATATTACACAAAAGTAAATATAAATTTGGAATAAAATCCAGTTTCTTTTAAACACTTTAGTACAAGTTCAGGGTGGAATCTAAAGGATTCCACCACATCCCTTGCTTCGAATATATCGTTTCTAGTCTGGATTAGATGATTACACTCCACCAAAATATGGTGCACCGTCAGTGTACACTGACAATGCTCACACTTAGGTGGAGGATCCTTCTTGAGAATAAATGAATGGGTAATGTAAGTATGTCCGATGCGAGCACGACACAAGACTATTTCATCCCTTCTGCACCGCCTATAGGAGGACTGCCACTCTCTCAGGACTGGCTTAACAGAATGAAGCTTGTTCGCGACCGCACCGTTCCAATCATCCTGCCAAGTAGAAAAGATATAATTATTTACGTGATGTTTGAGATCACTATAGGGAATACCAGCATTGGCACGTGGCAAAGTCAAAGCAGACTTGGCAGCACAATCTGCCCTTTCATTGCCTCTGATGCCAACATGGCTGGGTACCCAACAAAACACAATATTCTTATTGTTAATAGATAAAAAGACACACTTTCGTATCAGCATCCCAATTAAGGGATGTTCCAGCTTCATATATTGTAAAGACAGGAGACACGAAAGTGAGTCGGTATAGATTATAAATTTAGAGGAGCTGGAGTTTTTTATTTCCTCTAGGGCTTTAATAATTGCCCAAGTTTCGGCACTAAATATAGATGCCAAATCAGGCAATCTCATAGAGATTATTTTGTCTGATGGAAAAACTGTGGCACAAGCCACATAATTCCCATCCCGTGACCCATCCGTGTAAATAGGGATGTAGTCACAGTATTTCTCTTTTATTTCCATAAAATATTGGTTATAAATAATTGGATCCGTGCGATCTTTCTTCAGATGCACGAGATCCAACACAATTTTAGGTGGTTTTATGCACCAAGGTGGCAAAACAAAATATGAAGGTGTTTCCAAAATGTCTGAAAGATCAATGTTGGAAGCAGATAAAAGCTGCCTAATGCGAAGACCAAATGTGCAGATTGCATTTGGCTTCGCATCAAACAACTTCATAAATCGGTTGTCAAAGATAGCGTTATGGGTGGGGTGTTTTGGCTGACTCTCTATGCCACTTGAGGGCGTATACGTACGTTTTTTTGTTCTACTCTATATAAGTAAAGGCAAAAATATGACCCCCTCCAGATATTGTTCCTACGGGCCTGCGTCTTCGTATTTTTATTATGGAAATTTACCTCAGTCGATTGATTGCTCGCTTTAGGTGCTTGCGTCGCAGGATCGAACCACCTCGGTGGATGCATTCAACTGATTCGTTTTTTTTTCTCTCGTTCCAACCAGTGCACCACAACTGGACAAATGCTGTGGTATGTGCTTCCCTGTCTGCATATAAAAGATCCCTTGCTGTATTAGGAAAAAATGTAGCGGGTTTCCTCTGATGACTACGAGTCAGAATTACCAAATGTTAGACATCCAATAGTCAATGATTAATTAACCAACGTGCTCCAGTGGTGTCGTTACATAAAACAAATTTAACTTTAAAAAGTTGCTAGTGGCAGTTGTAGCCGCATGTTAGACTACTAAGTATGTCGTCTATGGGATTTAATTTGGTAGTATACTCCCTTTGAACTTGTTTTCTGTGTTGAGTCAGTTTTGCGTCTTGATTTCAAACAACAGGGTGGTAGGTATTGGGTTCGGATCCCAGTCGAGGCATGGGATTTTTAATCCAGATACCGACTCCAAACCCTGAGTGAGTACTTCGCAAGGCTCAATGGGTAGGTGTAAACCACTTGCACCGACCAGTGATCCATAACTGGTTCAACAAAGGCCATGGTTTGTGCTATCCTGCCTGTGGGAAGCGCAAATAAAAGATAAAAGAGTAGCCTATGTGGCAACAGCGGGTTTCCTCTAAAAAAGAACAGTGTCAGAATGACCATATGTTTGACGTCCAATAGCCGATGATAAGATAAAAAAAATCAATGTGCTCTAGTGGCGTCGTTAAATAAAACAAACTTCACTTTTATTTTATTTCAAACATGACCTAATTATTGCCATTATTGTTAGGAAATAAAAACTTTCCTGTATATCCACCCAAGATTCTTTATAAACACAATCACCAAAAGCACAGTACTTAACGCCGTGTACAGGTAACTGTTTGTATCTGCCGTCGATACTTTCTTTGAGCCCAACTAAAGCCAGTGTGTACTAAATGTCCTCCGTGAAAACTAACAAAAACTAGAGGTCTATTCGCCAAGTCTTTCATTACCAATATCCTGTTTGGGTACAAACCAAGCATGGTTATATTTGTTCAGATTAAAATCAAATAGCCGCTTTATAATACAACGTGGATGACAGGGTTCTGTTTTGGTACAGAGTAGTGTTTCTGAGAAGAATGTATAGTCAACGATCTATTCCTAGGGACAGTAGAGTCACGTGACAGAACGTCTGACGCACCGAGTAACCCGGGAGAGGGCACCGAGTGCGCTTCTTGCTGGCCGAATTAAAAATGGATGTATTTCACGAGAAATGTCTCTGCCTGTGTATAAACTTCGCTCTAACGTTATGGGAAGCATTAAAAATACATGCAACAGGAAACTTGTTTTGGCAAAAAAGATTTAATATAAGTACATTGTATATAAAACAATTTTAATGTATTGATTTACGGCAATGAAATTGTTTTGACAACAACAAAAAAAGAGAAGATTTAATATAAGTGTGAGATCATATATCAAATATTTAATGTATCGGTTTACGGCGATGCACTTGTTTAATGTGTGTGTGTGTGTGTGTGTGTGTGTGTGTGTGTGTGTATATATATATATATATATATATATATATATATATATATTTATACAGGGCCGAAGCTAGAATTTTTTGTTGGGTGGGGGGTGGGGGGTGGGGGCTTGGGGCAACTGAGTAGTTAATAGTCTAAAACTCCTTAAACGGTTGAGAAGAGAATTTTATTTAAGTTTCTATAATTTGTTTCGGGATTTTTTCGGGGTGGGGGGGGGGGCAGGGGGGCAACTACATATATACACAAACACACTATTTCCTGGTATTGGTAATAAAATAAAAACGTAAAGAAAAAAAAAAATGTGTGAATGACACATCGTTATTTTCATTTCTAAAGAACTATTTTTATCCAAACTGTGAGAAATAACAGTTACTCCGTAGCACAAGTTCACCAATGTGTTCAAGTGATATCGTTGAGAGGTAAACACGTTAATACTGATTCGTGTGTGTTGCTGTTCTGATAATCAATACACATTCACCGAGCAAGGGCGCCAAGAACACACAATAATTATCATATTTAACACGGTTAAAAGGTCGACGGGAGAGTGAGCGTTCATCAAAGGGTGAAAAGTTAAAAAAAATAAAAATTGCTTAACGACACCACTAGAGCACTTTGATTTATTAATCATCGGCTAATGGATGTGGAACAGTTGGTAATTTTGACATATAGTCTTTGAATGGAAACCCGCTACAATTTCCTATTAGTAGTAAAGTATCTTTTATATGCATCATCCCACAGACAGGACAGCACATACCACGGGTCAAAAAGTTACTAAATGACAGACTTCCAAAAAGGTGTGTTTTGAAAGAAAATGAAATCTTTTGTTTGGAAAAAACCCAAACCTAATACAGAATGATTTTTAAAACATTTATCCTACACAAAAGTAATTCCATAAAAGTCATGCATTTGTTTAATATCTCAAAAGGAAATGCTAACTTGTTTATAATATAAATAAAACAATAATTAATTTTTCTCTCTGTCATTTTCAATAATGTATTAACTATATTAAAATCATTATTCTTCTTCTAAGTAAAGCCATTAATTAAAACAATAAAAATGTGTTTCTGGTTTCAAAATAATATTTCTGATCTTAATCTTTTTGACGAATTATTATTATTTTTCTTCTAAAGGCAAGAATCAGTTTATGTCAAATTTAGCTAAAAAAAATCCGAATTAACAAAACAAATATAACTGAAGGAAAACTCCCCATCTATGTCAATGCGTACAAACTATCAAATGAAAGATATATAGCGATAAGAGAGATATCTGTAAAGTTTATGTTGTACGTGTTGTAGTTCACCCCAATGACTCTCGCGGTACTTGAATACGCGAGACCTAGTGCTTGACCGGCGATGTCAGGTGCTGACTGCTGTCTCACGTGCTCCTCCGCTTCCCGGGTGTTGATCAATCTACACATGCCAGGTACTATCTCGCCTCGCTCGCATCTTAATATTAATGTGCGAGGACGGAGTGACCCCGAGTTCTTAACTAGAGTTGCCTTTCTGACGTCTGACCAACAGAAAGCGATCGATCAACAAGTGCAATCAATATTCGGCAATGGTCGCACTATATTTATACGTTTGTATAAAGTATGTTTAATGTTGCGAAATGTGTTTTATTTTAAAACTAATTTCTGCTATTCAGGTTTCTAAATGTAACTAAATTGATTTGCTTTTAGCTTTTCCATTTATCGATTTTCAAATAGCGCCAATTTGTCAGATTTTAAAGACTGACAAATACAAATCGTCATCAAACAGAACTGATCTACACAACGTTAGGTTGTATTAGCTTGGGAATAACCATTCTTCCATCATGATAGGCCAATGTCACCATTATTTCATCATGATAGGCGAGGATCACCATTAGTCCAACATGATGGGTCATAGTCACCATTCGTCCATCATACTAGGTGGGGGACCACCATCTTCCATCATAATTAGTGAGGATCACCATTCTTCCATCATGATGGGTGAGGATCACCATTCGTCTATTATGATGGGCCATTGTCACCATTATTTCATCATGATGGGTGAGGATCACCATTCGTCCATCATGATAGGCCAGTCACTATTCTTCCATCATAACAGACAATGGTTAACATTCGTCCACCATGATGGGTCATAGTCACCATTCTTCCATCATAATAGGCCATAATCACCATTCGTCCATCATAATAGGTGGGGACCACCATTCTTTCATCATACTAGGTGAGGATCACCATTTTTCCATCATGATGGGCCATGATCACCATTCTTCCATCACCATTCGTCCATTATTTATAGACAATTGTCACCATTATTTCATCATGATAGGCGAGGATCACCGTTCGTCCATCATAATAAGCCATTGTCACCATTCTTCCAGCATAATAGGCCATAGTCACCATTCTTCTATCATAATAGACCGTGGTTACCATTCTTCTATCATGATAGACCGTTGTTACCATTCTTCCATTATAATAGACCGTGGTTACCATTCTTCCATCATAATAGACCGTGGTTACCATTCTTCCATCATAATAGACCGTGGTTACCGTTCTTTCATCATAATAGATCGTGGTTACCATTCTTCCGTCATGATGGGCCATGGTCACAATTCTTCCATCATAATAGAGCGTGGTTACCATTATTTCATCATAATAGACCGTGGTTACCATTCTTCCATCATGATGAGCCATGGTCAAAATTCTTCCATCATGATAGATCGTGGTTACCATTATTCCATCATGATAGACCATGTTACCATTCTTCCATCATGATAGACCGTGGTTACCATTATTCCATCATGATAGACCGTGGTTACCATTCTTCCATCATGATAGACCGTGGTTACCATTCTTCCATCATGATAGACCGTGGTTACCATTCTTCCAGCATAATAAACCGTGGTTACCATTTTTCCATCATGACAGATCGTGGTTACCATTCTTCCAGCATGATAGACCGTGGTTACCATTCTTCCAGCATAATAGACCGTGGTTACCATTCTTCTATCATGATAGACCGTGGTTACTAGGTGAGGATCGCAATTCTTCTATCATGATAGGTGAGGATCGCTATTCTTCTATCATGATGGGCCATGATCACCATTCTTCCATCATGATGGGCCATCGTCACCATTCTTTCATCAAGTTAGGTGAGTGTCACCATTCATCCGTTGTAACAGGCCATAGTCACAATTCGTCGATCATGATAGGTGAAGATCACCATTCTTCCATCGTCACCATTCTTCCACCATGATGGGCCATGATCACTATTCTACCATCATGATGGGCCATAGCCATTATTCTTCTATCACGATGAGACATAGTCATTATTCTTCTATCATGATGGGCCATAGCCATTATTCTTCTATCACGATGAGACATAGTCATTATTCTTCTATCATGATGAGACATAGTCATTATTCTTCTATCACGATGAGACATAGTCATTATTCTTCTTTCACGATGAGACATAGTCATTATTCTTCTATCACGATGGGACATAGTCACCGTTCGTCCATCATGATGGGACATAGCCATTATTCTTCTATCACGATGGAACATAGTCACCGTTCGTCCATCATGATGGGACATAGTCATTATTCTTCTATCATGATGGGACATAGTCATTATTCTTCTTTCATGATGAGACATAGTCATTATTCTTCTATCATGATGGAACATAGTCACCGTTCGTCCATCATGATGGGACATAGTCACCGTTCGTCCATCATGATGGGACATAGTCATTATTCTTCTTTCATGATGAGACATAGTCATTATTCTTCTTTCATGATGGAACATAGTCACCATTCGTCCATCATGATGGGACATAGTCACCGTTCGTCCATCATGATGGAACATAGTCACCGTTCGTCCATCATGATGGGACATAGTCACCGTTCGTCCATCATGATGGAACATAGTCACCGTTCGTCCATCATGATGGGACATAGTCATTATTCTTCCATCATGATGGGACATAGTCATTATTCTTCTTTCATGATGAGACATAGTCATTATTCTTCTATCACGATGGAACATAGTCACCGTTCGTCCATCATGATGGGACATAGTCACCGTTCGTCCATCATGATGGAACATAGTCACCGTTCGTCCATCATGATGGGACATAGTCATTATTCTTCCATCATGATGGGACATAGTCATTATTCTTCTTTCATGATGAGACATAGTCATTATTCTTCTATCACGATGGAACATAGTCACCGTTCGTCCATCATGATGGGACATAGTCATTATTCTTCTATCATGATGGGACATAGTCATTATTCTTCTATCATGATGAGACATAGTCATTATTCTTCTATCATGATGGAACATAGTCATTATTCTTCTATCATGATGGGACATAGTCATTATTCTTCTATCATGATGGGACATAGTCATTATTCTTCTATCATGATGGGACATAGTCACCATTCGTCCTTCATAATAAGTGAGGACCACCTTCTTCTGTCCCAGTATAAGACGAGCAGTCCTCCCAGCATGATATGCGTGAAGCGTCAGTTTAACAATGCGATATAGGGCACTACGTTTTCAATGTAAAATGCATGCTTTGCGAGAATCGCTATCCTTTAATAATAATAATAATAATAATAATAATAATAATGATGATGATAGTAATATTATTATTATAATAATTTACAAAATAACAGACTGTCGAGAAATACCATTGTTGTGCAACAGTGACCTGTATAGTTGTAGTGGGGTTGAATTCTTCTCTAATCGTGTGGGACATAGATCACAATTACCGTATATATGGTACCAAATAACCCACTAATTAACCAGTGTGCTGGGATGTCTTAAAACAAACCTTGCATTCCTCTCTAATTCCCCAATATCGGTAACCATGTTTATTCAGTACAGTGCTAACAGGTGTTTGTGTACAAATTAAAACAGGTTGATGAAGAAATCACATTCTGATAAAAAGAAAGAAAAAAAACACCCCTGCTGTACTAAATGCACCGCTGGTGAAACTAAATAGTTAAAGATGTTTGAGATGGCGGCTAGTGGCAGGGGAGCCATATATTCGACTCGGATTGCCATAATAAAACTTGGCACACACCAAGCTAACCGCAATAACCGCAACCTTCGTGCATTATCACAAATCAAAAAATCACTTTTTGACAACATTCCAAATGTTCTGCACCGCCTGGCTCCGAAACTGTCGAAAATGCCCGAGTTCACACGAGGCCGTCTGAACGGTTGTTTATGTACGGCAATGGGGTTTTCGTGGTTCTCTTATTGACGCTTTCCATTCACTGTGGTCATTGTACAGTGTGGCCCCTCGAAATGGTTTTAATGTCATAATCCCTGCCCTGTTCAATGATTTTGTACCGAGTCGTCCCGGACTTAATGAGATGCAGAGATTCGGTTGTGGAGTTTGGCGTTCTATCTTTGAAATATGAACACCAGGCTGGGGGTAACATTGAGATCATGACACAGCCGGCTCGGAGCTATTTTCTGATCTTTCTTTTCAACGAGGTAGAGATCTTTTTATATATATATATCTAATTGCGGACCGCCGCACCGATTCACCCGTTTTAGTGCACGCGGTACTTACGATGAGCCGAACGTTCGAAACCAGTCTAATTCGTTTTTTTACGTCAACGTTAAGTCGATTACTGTTATTGCCGCGTAACATATCAGTAAAAACCGAAAACTGTTCGTTTAATTAACAGTACTACACGCGAATTACAAACGAAATGAAAACAAAACAGTTTAAATGTTGTATAAGCAAGGGAAGCTGTGGGTTTGGAATATTTACAGTCTGCTATATGGTTAAAGAAATAATTAAAACCCCTCATTAATTTTCTGCTAACCAATAAACAGGAGCATCATCCCTTTCAGTAATTGTTTGCTTGTCATTTGTTTGCAGGTGTTGTTTTTTTGCTTTGTAAACATTAAACTTAGACATAACATTTATTAGTTTATTACGAAAAATTAACCCCATTCAAACATTTCTCCCGTTACAGATGACGTAACTTGTAGGCGAAGAACCCGAGATAAATGGCAACAAGCCTGTTTCTTTTAAAATATTTAACATACGTGGATGTTTATTGAGAAATATATAGACACACATATACATATACACACACACACACACACACACACACACACACACACATATACATATATACACACATACACACACACACACATATACATACATACACACACACACACACACATACATACACACACACATACATATATACACACACACACACACACACACACACACACACACACACACACACACACACACACACACACATTTTCGTTTTTGATGGTATTTTTGCTGTTTTCCTCTTTGACTTCGTAATAGAAATTATGACAAGCAGATACTAGTAATCAAAAATAACAAAACTGTAAATGAAATCGAAGCTGGCACAAAATCGTATTTCACATATCTTATTCTTTCTGACAGTGCTGCAACAACAAACTGTTGGGTTTTTTTTAAAAGAAAAAACATAAGAAGAAAAGTTTTTAAAAAAGAAAAAGAAGTACAACGCAATGTTTCATCAACTTGATACAAACCGCGATACAGATTTGCATATCTCGATTTTTACACCCGTCCATTTTCAAGGAATTTAAGCAATATACACCCTTATTTGTAATTAAGCACCCCCACAACCTTATCAAATAAATGATTATTATACACGGATAATGCGTGGACACAGTATTTACAACAGGCTCTACAATCGGAGACATAGTAACACCACAGAGGGCGGCATTGACCCTCAAGCAGAAGACATGCACTAGTTCTTGAAGAGAGCTATATAGACTTAGGTTCCCTCCCATTCTGCCTACAGCCCACTTTGCCTACACCCATTTTGCCTACAACCCAGTATGCCTACATTCAGTTTGCCTACTGTATGAAAAAGTTACATCCCCAGTTAATAGTGGGACAATCCCTATTATTTTGTGTCTCAAACCAATATAAAAACATTATATTATATAAACAATTAAGATTACAATGAACATAAGTAATGTAACTATTGTCTCGTGTAAACCCCATCTCGTCACTACAGTTTATATATTATGTTCCTCATATGCCGTTGTGAAACGGCCCGAGCGTAATAAAGTTCTGTTCTGTTCTGTAATTGGGGCTTAGTTGCGCACATGTGATTTCATGCTCTTTATGGTGATTAGTATTAGTCCAATGATCCCATTTTAATAGTTTAATTTAATTAGTTTAATTAGTTTAATTATGTTATTTTTATACGTAGGGACCATACATGGCATGTTCCACTTTTAACTGGGATGCCATCTTTTCATACTGAGTGTAGGCAAACTGAGTGTAGGCAAACTGAGTGTAGGCAAAGTGGGTTGTAGGCAAAATGGGAGGACACCTAGACGTAATGGTTTAACATGTTAACTCTAACTAATAAATAGAATTCATTTAAATATGTATTCATTCTGCTTTTATTTAAAAGACATAAATATTAAATAATACCAACTATGTTGCGGTACGTATTTCAAAATGGATTTGCTGTATCTGTAGCGCAATATTTACAGTTTTATTTCGACTGTACCGTTACACCCCTACTTTCTGCTAACCATAATTTATATGTCAGGAAAACAGGCACTTGTTTACGCCAAAGTATAAATTTACTCGAATTTTGCTATTAATTCCGCCCTTTTCTTAACATAATGCATTCTTTAGCTACTTCTTTATAGATAAGAAGTGACATTTTTCCAAGAACACAACAGTTATCTCTGTAATATGAGCTGTAAATTTTGTGTTTATATGTGATCCGCCCGGAAATTCTACACAATAATCATCATCATAGATTAAGCACATTTCCCCTGTAGGTTTAAGTACGTTTTAGATACTAGTATTGTATGTTTACTTGCCAATTTCCACAAAGTAACCACATTTAAGTAATTTTCAACCAGAAAATAACAGTGTTCTATTGTAACACGGGGCGAGACATAGCCCAGTGGTAAAGCGCTCGCTTGATGCGCTGTCGGTCTGGGATCGATCCCCGTCGATGGGCCCATTAGGCTATTTCTCGTTCCAGCCAGTGCACCACGACTGGTATATCAAAGGCCGTGGTATGTGCTATCATGTCTGTGGGGTGGTACATATAAAAGATCCCTTGCTACTAATAGAAAAATGTAGCGGGTTTCCTCTCTAAGACTATATGTCAAAATTACCAACTGTTTGACATCCAATAGCAGATGAGTAACAAATTAATGTGCTCTAGTGGTGTCGTTAAACAAAACAAACTTTCACTATTGTAACACATCTTTATACCCAAAGCATTATTAAAATATGGCTTTTTAAGGTAGATCGCTGATCAATCACAAATAAGTTTCTTCTCAATTAATTTTCATGTCAACTTGATTTTCGTGCTTACGTTCAATTAAGGTTCAAGCACGTTTCATTGGGCACACATTTCAGCTATCTGGGCTGGCTGTCCAGGGCTGCGGATTAGTGATTAATGGTCAGCAAGAGAGAATTCGATGTAGTGGTCTTCCCAGCTGAGCCGTTAAAACTCATTTTGGGTAGGAGTGAGTGAGTACCGGGATGCGAACTCAGTACCTACTAGTCTTAAGGCCAATGAATACAACTATTCCAACCATCTTGGCAAATATATAGATGATCACCAAGTATTGATCGGTTTTAATGGTAGGTTTCGTGAAACAACCCAGAGGAGAAATGTATATAAGGAGGCAGAATTGTGTAAATCAAACTGAACGTACATGTATATATAAATTCTCTGAATACTCTTTAAAGTAACTATTCCGAGTTTGCCGTATTTGTAAAAATGTTTCTGACCAAAAAAGCCTTTTTTAACAACGAAAATTACACGTTAAACATATTTTCTTCGTTAGAATATCATTGTTTGTATATCCAATGTGTTTCTGACCGTCCTAATGTTTGTAGAAGCTAAAATGCCATTTCACTTCCGAATATATATTAGTTTTTAACATACGAAATTATATATATATATATATATATATATATATATATATATATATATATATATATATATATATATACACACAGACAAAACACACAGACAAACACACACACACACACACACACACACACACACACACACATATACATATATATATATATATATATATATATATATACAAACACTGATATTCTAAACAAGAAAATTATTTTCATATGTAATTTGTAATGTGCTCTAGTGGTGTCGTAAAACAAACCCCCTTGTATACAAACACTGATATTCTAAACAAGAAAATGAATTTCATATGTAATTTTTAATGTGCTTTAGTGGTGTCGTTAAACAAAACAAAGTTTTTGATATCAAATTTTAGTAATTAAAAATACTCTGTCGGTCTGGAAACGTTTTACAAAAGTCAGGACAGTCTCTTTAACACTTCTTTGATCAAAGTTAAGCTCTTCCCTCCTTTCCTCCCCACTCCCCCACCCACCCCGTTATAACAGAGTACACATACAACACGTCACACCAACAGCGGGCCGTAATGTCGACAAGTGCTTGTATTGTGATCCGTGGAGTGACTGTTATTCTTACTGATGTTATGGTCACGTACACAACACTTTCAAAGGCCAGTTTACCCCGTCCATTCCCTGCAGTGCTATCTGTGTACCAAGATCCACTTAACTGTAATTGTTTTTAGAGGTTAATGCTATTTTCTTTAGTTAAACATTAATTTGCAACTTGAAAAGCGTGATAGAATACAATTTTTTTTTTGCAATTTCCATACATGAACAGTATTATTCACGAATGTAAAAAAATGTTAAAGCTCCTTTTATGTTCTAAGCCAGTACGGATATGGGTTTGCTTTATCATTCATATTGATTTCAGTTTACTTATTTCCGTGCTTATATTTACTAGTTCAGGAATGCCGTCCTTGAAACATTAATTGTTCATGGTTAGTGGAGCGAATCGGTGTTACGTACTTAAAAACCTCCCAAGTGAGCTCATGATAATGTCAAAACCTATATCAGCTCTGGAACTTTCTTTTTGGCCGACCGTTCAAAATTGCGCCCAATTTCCTCAACCCAAATTGCTCACCTTTTTTCTTTGGCGTAATACTTTGCTCCATTCCAAATTCAATAGCACCATCACCCCCCCCCCCCCCCCCCCCGCCTCCGCCTACTACCGACCACGGTCGGGCTGCTGGTGCTCTGTAGGGTCCGCTAGTGTTCACCTGTCCACTAGTGTAACAATGAACACTAGCGGTTGCAATGTTGACCGCTAGTGTAATAATTTAAAATGTTAAGTAACAGTCAACACAGTCGACTAATTTTACTACATCGACCGTTAGTGTAACAACGCCAACGATTAGAACAGCAATTAATTAATTTAATTATTGAATATTCTTGTCCGTGTATTGGATAGATAACTGGATTCAAAACCAGTAGATACTTGCACTGTGTCTATATTATTACTTTCGTACAGAATTTTTGGGGATTTGCCTTATATGTTTGACACATAACAGCCTCTGGAAAAACAGTACGCTGGGGTGTCCTTTTCACAAATATTCCAATATTCTAATATCTTCTATCTTCAAGGACCATAATTCTGTCATAAAACTCAAACTGTGTCTGTAACTCCACATGATATATACAAACTTCCAGCTCAATATTTTGACGCATTGCAAAGAAAAGTCTAGAAAAAGGCTGACGGACAGACTGACAGATGTTGGAGACAAAACCTATAGTCCCCTCCGGTTAGGCTGGTAGAGGACTACTAAACACCCTTGAAAAAGTAAAGTTTGTTTTATTTAATGACGCCACTAGAGCACATTGATTTTTATCTTATCATCGGCTATTGACTAAAACACCTTTAAATTCTCTCTTGTACAACAATAGGTTTTGATAATGAAATTTATTTTTTTATTATTTGTTGCAGTACGATATTGAATACGATGTGATGTTTCTTTCGCATTTCATTGATATAAATTGACTAAATCAAAATAATGTCCAACATCAAAACCAGTTATGTGAACACTAACGGTCGACATTGTACATAGTTAACCGTTAATGTTCACGTTGTTACACTAGCGGTCAACATTGCAACCGCTAGTGTTAACGTCAATTTTGTGAACACTAACGGTTGCATTGTCGGCCGTTAGTGTTCATATTGTTACGCTAGCGGTCAACATTGCAACCGCTAGTGTTCATTGTTACACTAGTGGACAGGTGAACACTAGCGGACCCTACAGTGCTCCCTTGTACCTGTCAGTGCAGGCGTTCCCTCCACTCCCTCTCCCTCACCTTTCCTGTCCTGGACGGAGGAGCCGGCCAAGGCCGGCTCTTGTGCCCAGGACAGGCGTGCGCTACAACAGCTTGCTCTGAATGTGCACGTAAAGACCTATGACATGACATGACATGAGCTCATGAAACTCAGCCTGGGTAGGTACTGGGGTGCGAATCTAACACCTACAGCCCTAAAGTCGATGAACTAAGAACTACCCCGCCGAGGCCGGGTTTCTTTTTAAAGTTAAAGTTTGTTTTGTTTAAGAACATCACTAGAGCACATTGATTTATGAATCATCAGCTATTGGATGTCAAACATTCGGTCATTTTGACATAATCTTAAAGAGAAAACCCCGCTACATTTTTTCATTATCAGCAAGGGATCTGTTATATGCACTTTCACACAGACATGACAGCAGATTTATCGGCATTTGATATACCAGTCGTCATGCACTGGCTTGGACGAGAAATAGCCGAATGGGCCCAATGACGGGGATCGAATCAAGCCCGACCGCGCATCAGGAGAACTCTTTACCACCGGGCTACTTTGAAAAAGACATCTCAAAATGTTACAGAAAAGATAACCCCCGAAGAAGTAAAGGCTCATATAGTCTGGATGCGACGCATTCGTGCGGTCCGACTGTTGCGTGTTATGCGTCTGAGGCTTGCGTTTTGGGCATGTACACCATATACGAACATTTAATTGCGCCTAGCACGCATCGCAAGCATCCAGTCTAGACGCTCTCAGTGAAGTTAATGTATGTCGATTTTGTTTAGCTTGACCGCTCGCACGCGCCGCATATGAGCCTTAAGGCAGTACTATTTATGATAACATTACGGTCAACAGATAACGACGGCAAAAAGAGGTGGTGAGCCAACTGATCATTATTTTAGTAGGCACAGTACATTTTGAGTAGCTTCTCAATGCTCTGTTAATTTGTCACACTGAGGATTTTTTTTTATTGTGAACCATTTTAAACAGTAAAATAGCAAAGTAAATTTTTTACCATAATTTGACAATATTACAAACTGGTTTTATGCAAAATTAAATTTTTCTGTTATTGTACATCAGTCGTATTCACCTTCAAAAATAGGACGTTTTTATGTATCACCAGATATATTTTTAGGTAGGTAAATACGGGTAGGTCGCGATACATGGGTAGTGATACGATACTTGTCTCAACACTTGGGTAGCGATATGATACAAACCGCCATACTTAATGACACGGAGTCTGGCTATTAGAAAGGATAAACTAATTTGGGCAATTCCACGTCTTTACCCATCAAATTACATATCACATACAATGTCTCGCTCTTTATTAATTTGAGAGGCGCGATTTAGCTCAGTCGGTTGAGTGCTCGCTTGAGGTGCTTGCGTCGCAGGATCTATTCAACTGATTGTGATTTTTTTCTCTCGTTTCAATCAGTGCACCACAACTGGTCAAAAGGCTGTGGTATGTGCTTTCCTGTCTGTGTAAAAGTGCATATTAAAGATCCCTTGTTGCATTAGGAAAAAAATGTAGCGGGTTTCCTCTGACGACTACGTGTCATAATTACCAAATGTTTGACATCCAATAGCCGTTGATTAATTAATCAATGTGCTCTAGTAGTGTCGTTAAATAAAACAAACTGTTTCTGGTCGTCCTGATGTTTATACTAGCTTAATATTCATTTTATGTGAAACAGAAAACGTACGTACCTCGTGTATTAAAACGACGTCTCTCTCACTATCCTTACATTGTGGTTCTACATAAATATATATTAATAATATTTTCATATACTTACCATTTGTGACACCCAATAGCCGATGTGTATTTTTGTGCTGGGGTGTCGTTAAACATTCATTCTTTCATTCTCTCACTAACCACTGACTAACCCACTGTCATGGACAGATATCCCAGATAGCTGAGGCGTGCTTCAACCGTAAGTGGATATAAGCACGAAAATAAATACATGTATAAACAAAAAACACAAAACAATACTGTATCGCCGTATGGTTACACCTCTGTATCTCATGTTCCAACTTCCCACTTAAAGGTGTAACATAAGCGTTGCATAATGGCGACTTCCCGCCATAGTTATCTATTCACTTTTGCTTTGAAATGCGAACATTATGGATCGAATTTACGAAGCCTGTTTTTCTTAGACGCAGGTCTTTAAGTATTATAAATATATGTAAAACATACACAGGCTTCGTAAATTCCACCCTACACGTTCATATATACATAGCCATAAAAATTACAGTCATATGATTTAATTTAATATAAATATGTCAGAATTACCAAATGTTTGACATCCAATATGTAACAATGATGGTGTTCTCAGTGAATAAAATCCTGTTCTGTTCTGTTCAGTAGCCGACAATTAATTAATCAATGTGCTCTAATGATGTCGTTAAACAAAACAAACTTTAATGTTTTTTAAACTGTCCTTTTAAGGCGATCCGAAGTCGTGGCTCTTGGTTTTACTGAACGCGAGCCGTCATCCATTTTTAACGTTTGCTGATATCGGGCCCTCAATCGGCTAATGACTGACTGTGACACATTAAGTACACTGATCACATCTTGCTGACTGGTGCCAGCTTGCAGCATGTAGACAGCCCTGTGATGTTCCTGACGTCGAAGACGTCACATTGTTGCAAATATATGGGATGGTGCATATAAAATACCCCTTGCTACTAATGGAAAACTGTAGCGGGTTGTCTCCCTAAGACTATATACCGGCCTCGGTGGCGTCGTGGTTAGGCCACCGGTCTACAGTCTGGTAGGTACTGGGTTCGGATCCCAATCGAGGCATGGGATTTTTAATCCAGATACCGACTCCAAACCCTGAGTGAGTGCTCCGCAAGGCTCAATGGGTAGGTGTAAACCACTTGCACCGACCAGTGATCCATGACTGGTTCAACAAAGGCCATGGTTTGTGCTATCCTGCCTGTGGCTAATCGGAAAGAGTAGCCCATGTAGTGGCGACAGCGAGTTTCCTCTCAAAATCTGTGTGGTCCTTAATCATATGTCTGACGCCATATAACCGTAAATAAAATGTGTTGAATGCGTCGTTAAATAAAACATTTCTTTCTTTCTTTCCCTAAGACTATATGTCAAAATTGATTGCAGATTTTATTGTTTTAAAGTTAACCTTTTGACAAAATTAATGACTCTTATTATTACTCTATGATTTTCTCAATCCTAACCCTAAACCTAACCCATTTTCTTTCTGGGGGAAGCCTCCCATACCCCCTGTTTACTGTGGTTACATTCATTTCCATAGCGCCATACCCAAAAATGTCTTTCTGGCAGAAACACCGAATGGTGTCATTAAACAAAACAAGCTTTAAACAAAACTTTCGTTTTTAAGTTGCGTTTATTAGGAACATTACCATACATCGTGCACTTATTTTGATTTTTTTTACCTTGATTCATTCAATAATTATTCATATTTGAAATGAAATATTCACTATTTATTCTGAACAGTATATAACAAATAAATTCTGTATAGAGTAAAGGTGGGTAGTGATTTACTTTATAAAATAAAATAAAATATATATAATTAGTACGACATATCACAGTTTTACTGATATATCTTAATTAGATATATGCCATTTTTAGTATAACAAGAGGTATTCTGACATTGTATAATGTATATCGTATTTGCTCACACTAAGCATTTCCCATGGTTATTCAGTTCTTTAATCTTACCAGTACTTGGAAGCTGATTAAGCATGAAAGCACCAGGAAGTCTTTGATAATACTGTTTTATAAATTTAGTTCTTGAATCTTGAATATTGGAGAATAAAATGATACTCGTCTTCTATGTCATTTTTATTACAAAATGTGCATATTTTTTGTTTAGATCTTTCAATGTTTCTGTATCTAACAAATTATATATGTAACTTATGAGCGCACATTCTAAGTTTAGCTATTTCTTTTAAATGACAAAAGGCCATAGATTTTTAAAGATAAGTCTGAAAGCTAAATTCATTTAACAAATATTGATAACAATTTATCTTTGACGTTGTCATTATTCTGTTATAACATTTCTGCTTGATCACATCGCATAGCCTTTCTTTAATTACATTGTAGATACTGTTATCTATATGAGTTAAGCTCCGTATATAAGTTAGGCCAATCGCATTAAATTCCTGTTCCGCGTTCATTAACTAGTTATCTCCACACTGATCCTTAATGTGATTACCTTTTATGACACCCATTAGCCGATCTTTATATTTGTGCTGGGGTGTCATTAAACATTCATTCATTCATTCATTCATTCATTCATTCCATACCGATTCATTTCCTCACGTGTAGCTTTTAAAATACAATTATTTGTATTATGTAGTTTTATCCAGTATTTGAAGATCCTCAGTTTTCTTTTAATACACAATGGAAATCGTCCCAATTCACTATAAACAAAATCGTTACAAGTTTCTTTCCGTAGTGCCAGTAATTATTTTACAAAATTGTTAAAGAATCTGTTTAATGTCTTGAGCAGGGTGAAATCCTCACACTTCCGAGCCGTAACTAAGAACGCTATTAACATAAGTGCCAAATACAGATACGGTAACTTGTTTCAATATTAATACTGAAAAACATGATAGATTTTTTTGGGCTATTTCCATACATCAACAGTATTATTAACGAATGTTAAAAAAGAGCTTCTTTCATGTTTTAAGCCACTACGATTTTTTTCCTCTTTATCATTCATATTGATTTCAATTTATCTCCGTGCTTATACTTACTAGTTCAAGCATGCAGTCCTGGAATTGGCTAATTGTTAGTGGTTGGTGGGCCAAATCGGTGGAGTAGTTTTACACCTCCCCGGTCCAGTGCTGTGATGCGAACCTAACACCTGCCAGACCTGGCTTTAGATGGCTTAAAGGGACATTCCTGAGTTTGCGGAAATTTTTCAGATGTTATCGACTAACAGAAACTTTTTAACGATTGTAATTACATATCAAATACATTTTCCTGCATAAAATATTAGTGGCTGCATATTAAACGTGTTTCTGATAGTTCTAATAAATTTCATTTTATTTCATAAAATATTATGTTTTCGTACGTACGAAATTATTTCAAGACAAAATCCAGTTTGGGATTCTTACAAATATTAAGACGACCAGAAACACATTGAATATACAGACACTGATATTCTAAACAAGAAAATATATTTAATATGTAAGTTTAATCGTACAAATATCTTACAAATATCGGAAGCATCTTACAATGCAACAAACTCAAGAATGTCCCTTTAAGAAGGCTGGTATTCATTTTAATTGATTTTCGTGCTAATAGTCAAACAACATAAAGGTTCAAGTACGATGTCCTGCACACACACACACGCACACACAGACACACACACAGACACACGCACATACACACACACACCACACACACACACACACACACACACACACACCTCAGCTGTCTGGCTGTTATGGTAACATAACTTTCATTTGCTACCCTCTTCCCGTAATGAACCACAAAATTATTTCCCGTAACTATAAAGGTATCTCTGCACATGGCAGAGTCGAAAAGTATTTTGGCAAAATCGTGATTGCTTCATTGAATCTGTAGGAGGATTTATAACATTTTGCACTATCTGAAGGATATATATACGTGATGGCAAGCACTCACATTTTCACCAAAAAGATGTTGATTTGTACCGCCATGGTACAAAGCGTTATGTCACACAATGCTGTACCGCTGAGAAGGTATTCAACGCAGATCTGCTGTCCGTACTGAAAACAATGGTCGACTGGTGCACCATGGTCTTCTACCACAGCCCAGAGCTTTTTGTTGTTGTTCTTTTTTTTGGACAAAATACACGTAGTTACTTCCTTGAGAGTTGTTTTCCCGCCGAACACATCGAGATTTCAAGGGCAAAGGCTGGAAGGTTCGGTGTTCGAACGAACTCCCCTCTCCTGCAGAGGCTAAAACATTTTTTTTTGCTATGCAATATTAGGCTGTTCAGGGAAAATGTAAACAAAAGGGTCCGTTAGGTTGATATTCGAACACCCCTCAGGTCCACCAATCCACGCTACGACACTGGATTTGTCTGTTTCAAGTTTCACCACTAACAGCCGCTGTCGACTTTCTCAGAGAGACCTATATCGAATAGTCAATAGGGTTGTTTTAACTTTTACTACGAACAACCGCTGTCGACTTTCTCAGAGAGTCCAATATCGAATAGTCCATAGGGTTGTTTTAACTTTTACTACGAACAACCGCTGTCGACTTTCTCAGAGAGTCCATTGTCGAATAGTCCATAGGGTTGATTTAAGATCTACTACGAATCACCGCTATCGACTTTCTCAGAAAGTCCAATATCGAATGCTCTCGAAAAAGTAAGGAAGTTCAGTTAATCATAATAAAAATGGCTACAGACTGTGTCAGAAAACGAATGTGCTCCAGTCGACCGTCGTAGTATTATGCACAGTAGACTTTTAGTAGCTTCATAGCTATAGCATTTTTTAACATTACGTGTTGTATCGTGCACCATTTTAAACATGAAACATATATCAAAGTGAAATTTTGACTGGTTTTGTTAAAACTTTTATTGTTCTGTGTGGCACACTATTTCAATTATTCAACAAAACGTGTGGGATTGTTTAGTTTTTTTATCAGTCATACTATAAGGCTCGTGTTCCCATTTAAAGCTGCAATATCAAAGTTGCATTACGGCGACTTCCCGCCAAAAATATTTGTTAACTTTTGCTGTAAAATATAAACATTATACATAGAACTACATACCCATAAGAAATTACAATTATATTATTTAATTGTTTAGCAGAGGACAAATATTTGCAAATGTTTAGTGGACGACTGACGGAAATGGATGCGTTCACTGTTACGTTATGTCAGGAGGATTTTGTTGACAAGTTTGCTGTCTTCGTACAACTCATCTGTCTTCATAAGCGTACGAAACAGTGCTGGAAAAAAATCTTAAATTAGGGAAAAAATTATGAGAGATATTCGAGCAAAATGTTCTAACCTGAGACCTTTTTACCATGTATTTCTATCATTCTATCCTCAATTTTTGTTTTTTAATCCATGTAAAAATGCTTAGTGATTCAATTGCAACCCTATATAGCTGTCTGGAATTAATGCTAATACGAATAAACGTTATTATGCAGATTCTGGCATTTTCGTTTAATTTGGGCCAAAGCCTCTCCCCAACAATAATGGGAGCCCGTACGCCTATGTCTGTCTCAGACGACCCTATCCAGTCAACTTGCTTCATTTTGTGGATTTGCCAATTTCATAAGATTTATTCACATAGGAATCTAATCGTATTGAACTCGAATCTGTCTACACGTCATACAAGTACATTACAGTTTCTATATCCCCGAGTTCTTTATGCAAATATTATATGTGAGATCGTTTAATTTGTAGTTATTTATTACAAATAAATATGAAATAGCGAAATATGACACTTTAACTGTGATAAATAGCACCTTTATAAGACTTTACCTACACATTGGAGCAAGGGTCAATGGAACTCGTACGTAAGGACGTGTAGCAATCGTTACCACATAATCAAAATGCAAATGTAGAATAATAATAAAATAAAAACAGGTTGTACTGAATGACTCCCATACCCCTCATAGCCACGACAAAACCCTTGTTCGTAATGTATGGCCAAACTACCATGTCAGTGGATTGTTGATGTGGTAACTTGGCATTCAAAACAAACACAATTAGTGTCCAGTGTGTACGACTTTTAGTGTCACAAAAGATCCCCGACACGACATTTTGCAATGACCTATTACTTTGACACTAATTTACATATTTATCGCATTTTTCATGAAATGATTGTCCGCTAATGTATGTAGGTGTGTAGAAGGTAGTAAGCGAGAGTGCAATATCTCGTGTAATTCACTAAATCTGAACGACAAAACCGTTATCCGTGACCAAGATCGTATCTTTTCACAATGCAGAATCCAATGGGTATTTGCATAAGCGTACGGGATGGGTGTGTGTGTGTGTGTGTGTGGGGGGGGGGGGGGCAGGGGGCGAAACTGCCCCCCCCCCCCCCCCAGTGATTGATGAAATCCTCAAATTAAGGCCAAAACGATAGAGATATTCGGAAAAAATGTGCTAAACTACCCGCAAAATTAGTTGTAATTAACGTAAAAATGCGCAGTGATTCGTTTGCGACCCTATACAGCTGTTTGCCAGTAATGCTAATAGGAAAACTCGTTGTTATCCAGATTCGGGCATTTTCATTTAATTCGGGCATAAACCAACCTGCTCCCCCCACCCCGACATAAGGAAGGAAATGTTTTATTTAACGACGCATTCAACACATTTTATTTACGGTTATATGGCGTCAGACATATGGTTAAGGACCACACAGATACTAAGAGAGGAAACCCGCTGTTGCCACTTCATGGGCTACTCTTTTCGATTAGCAGCAAGGGATCTTTTATATGCATCATCCCACAGACAGGATAGTACATACCACAGCCTTTGTTACACCAGTTGTGGAGTACCGGCTGGAACAAGAAATAGCCCAATGGGTCCACCGACGGGGATCGACCCCAGACCGACCACGCATCAAGCAAACGCTGTACCACTGAGCTACGTCCCCCCCCCCATAAATGCGAACCCGAACGCCTATGAGTATTTGGCAAAATAGTGAATCTCTATCTAGTGCCTAAATTGAGAAAATGGTTTCACGACTTTTCGTAGACCAAATTCTCTGCCGTTGAACATTTAGGTGGACATATGGACGGTTATGATCGCTATAATAATCGTTAAAATGTCCGCCAAGCTCTCGAACGACAGAGATCTCCGGCTAGACTTTTCGATGAGACACAACTGAAGCATGTTCAGATGCGATAGAAGACGCTGGTACCAGTCAAATTGTCCGCGAGCAACTCGGCCCCTTGAACACGTCATTGTTCAAGTAGTTTCACGTTTTAACTTTTATCTGTAGACATGAAATATTTGTTAAAATACATTGTCCTCTAATAATAGTTTGTGATATTTCTGGTTAAAGATATATATTCGTACTGGATATAGTAACATTTTTATATCTAGTCATACAAAATTTACTTTTTAAGGGTATAGTCCCTACAAATTCTGTCAGTATTTCACTACGGTCAAAGTTGAAATCTTATCTGGAGACGACAACAATGTTATGTTCCTGATTAGTTCAAGTGTTCTGAACTGATCATTCAATAGGCTGTATTTCTTTAAAGTGACAGACGCTAGTTTTAAACACTACTGCATATGTTTCACTATTAGACATTACTTAGATTATATACTCTTCAAAAAAAGAAACGCAAAAGGGTACAAATGGGTTATAACTCCGATTTTATGTTTCCTACCGGTTCATGCTTTGTGAATATAAGGTCATTGCATGTCCCAAACACATTCCCACGTTTACATTTGATAAAACGCAGCTACTGTACAATAAAGTTCCAAAATGTGAATATTCGCAAAAACGCAGCCACGTGCAAACCATGTCACCACTGCACGTGCGTTGTCTGCACGTGCAACATGAACACCGACAGTATAAAAGTGCAGGGTGTTCGCTTGCCTGGCCTCTGTATCCGGCCGACAGTTGACAATCCAGGGCATGCCACGTCTCAGTGAACCGCAGAGAAACAATGCCATCGGCCGACTAGACGCAGGCGAATCCAGAACGGCCGTTGCCAGGGCATTCCATGTGTCCCCAAGCACCATCTCCAGACTGTGGGACCGTTACCAGCAACATGGATCAACACGTGACCTCCCTAGATCCGGTCGACCACGGGTCACTACCCCCGGGCAGGACCGCTACATCCGGGTACGCCACCTTCGGGAACGATTGACTACTGCCACCTCCACAGCCACAGCAATACCAGGTTTGCGCAGGATATCCGACCAGACCGTACGGAACCGCCTACGTGAGGTAGGAATTCGTGCTAGATGTCCAGTTCGAGGTGTCATCTTAACACCACAACACCGTCGACTCCGACTGCAGTGGTGCCAGATTCATCGACAATGGCCTCAACTGCGATGGAGACAGGTGTGGTTCAGTGACGAGTCCCGATTTCTGCTCCGACGTCATGATGGAAGATGTCGCGTGTATAGGCGTCGTGGTGAACGTTATGCGGCAAACTGCGTGCAGGAAGTGGACAGATTCGGCGGGGGTAGTGTCATGGTGTGGGCAGCCATCTCACACACTGGCAGAACTGACCTGGTCCACGTGCAGGGCAACCTGAATGCACAGGACTACATTGACCAGATCCTCCGGCCACACATCGTTCCAGTTATGGCCAACGCCAACGCAGTGTTCCAACATGACAACGCCAGGCCTCACACAGCACGTCTCACAACGGCTTTCCTACAGAACAACAACATTAATGTCCTTCCTTGGCCATCGACATCACCGGATTTGAACCCAATTGAGCATCTATGGGACGAGTTGGACCGACGCCTCCGACAGCGACAACCACAGCCCCAGACCCTGTCCGAGCTGGCAGCAGCCTTGCAGGCCGAGTGGGCCACCATCCCCCGGGACGTCATCCGTACTCTGGTTGCTTCAATGGGCAGGCGGTGCCAGGCAGTTGTCAACACACGCGGAGGCCACACCCGGTATTGACTCCAGATGACCTTGACCTTGGTGGTGTGTCCTATCACTTACTCACAATGGACTAGAGTGAATTGTGAACAATCCTGCAACATTTGGTAATTATCGGACTCACCATTCAATAATTAATTCAATTCTCCAAATGTTACGACAATGTGGTTTTGCGTTTCTTCTTTTGAAGAGTATATATTTCCGTATATCCGACATATTTCTGGTCATCCTGGTGTTCATGAAATGACTTTTTCATATTTTTAAAAACGCACGTACGTCTAAGAAGTAACGGCTATGGAGACGAGTTCTATTTCTGTATTTCAAAGTCATAGAATGTCATTCTATTGTAACTTTATCCAAATGTGATACAACTTTGTAGATTAATCAAACTTAGTGTCCATTTTCACGGATTGAAACTAGGATATGCGACTTTAAGGTACTCACAGTATCATCAAAATTTTTTGACGTCTGCCAAACTGACTACAGCACAGTGTCTTGATCTTCTTTAGACATTAGAACAACCAAGGATGTATGAATGAATGAATGAAAGAACAAACGAATGAACGAATGAATGAATGAATTAATGAATGTCTAACGATATCCCAGCACAAAACAATCGGTTATTGGGTGTCAAATAAAGGAACCTGATGATCAACATCAATTTAAAAGTTCAAAATAATTAATAAAAATAGTGTAGACAGCTATGAAAGGACTTTATGAAAGACAAAGTATATAAAAAGACAAAAAATAAACGCTGTGGTCAGACTATGAAAACAGTGGTACACAAACCGATATTGCACCTAATTATCAACATAAAACGAAAAACATATTTGAAAATATTATCACAGATGCTTATAGAACTAAATCTTAACGTTTTTAAGAGATAACGAATATGTGCTGTATTCGCCACTCTCAAGGAAATCCGCGAACATATTGCCACTCCTGCACCACGATGAGGAACAGCAAACGTAGGGGGCAACCAGAAATACAGCAGACGTACAGCAATGAATATTGTAAGCAAAAAAACAACAAACAAAAACAACAACAAAAAAACCCAACAACAAAAAACCCAACAAAAAAAACACCTGTAATTTTTAACCTGAGTTAGCGTATAATGTTTGTAGATGGCCATGCACCTTCAAATGACGGGTCGCAGTTCACTTGTTTCTCGGTGGTGGAGTACATCGATAACAACAGTGATAACTCACAGTTCAAATATCAACAGACGCTTACGGGAATGTTTTACAGTCTTCATCGACAACATCGTACTAGTAGTACGGAAATAACTAAACGGCGGGAAACACCGTCTGGAATGTTTTTTTCTTTCTTTAAAATATTTAAATATGTCTGCCTATTTATGTGTCTGTCTGTCTATCTGCCTATATAAAGTTTAAAGTTTATTATGTTTAATGACGCCATTAGAGAACATGAATTAATTAATCATCGGCTATTGGATGTCAAACATTTGATACAAATTTTTTACACGAAGTCTTGCAACTTATCGGTTATTGGATGTCAAATAGTTGGTAATTTTGACATATAGTCTAAGAGGAAACCCGCTACATTTTTTTTCCATTAGTAGAAAGGGATCTTTCATATGTACCATCACACAGACATGATAGCACATACCACGGCCTTTGATATACCAGTCGTGGTGCATTGGCTGGAACGAGAAATAGCCCAATGGGTGGCTATTCAATGTCAATCATATGGTAATTCTGACAGGTAGCTTTCAGAAGAAACCCGCTACATTTTTTATTAGCAGCATGGAATGTTTTAAATGCACCTTTCCACGGACAGGAGTCAGGACAGCACATATTACGGCCTTTGGTATGGTTGGGACGGGAAAACACCATTTTGGGTCTCGCAAATTGTTTTTCATAACGTTGTTGGGATTCTAACATTTGGCATCAATTCGCCCGCAGTTCCCAGACCACAACGATAACTAGTTTGGCATCAATTCGCCCGCAGTTCCCAGACCACAGCGATAACTAGTTTGGCATCAATTCGCCCGCAGTTCCCAGACCACAACGATAACTAGTTTGGCATCAATTCGCCCGCAGTTCCCAGACCACAACGATAACTAGTTTGACATCAATTCGCCCGCAGTTCCCAGACCACAACGATAACTAGTTTGCCACCAACTTTGACTTTGACTTGGTTTAACATGCTCATATACCACTGAGGTTTCGAGCATATCTGTCCTGGGTCCCGGGACAGAATTTGCCACCGAGATATTCTTGAAAGGTAATGGACAGATTTTCAGCGGTTTAACAGTGCAGGTGTATTTTAAAAGTCGTAGAATATCCTCGTAATTCTCCATTCTTGAAAAATATCGGGCCTCGTCTCCATTAATTTTCAGGAATAGAGAGTTACTCGGCCATTCCCCGTATAGATACGTAATGCAAGTGAGCGCCAGACTCCACACGAACAGTCCATGCAAGGTTGCCATAAAACATATACTTACACATATAATTATTTATTGGTGGTGTTCTCTTTTCTTTTTTCCTTTTAAAAAGAAATTAAAATTAGGCTTAGTTAGTTACGGCTTAGATATACATGGGACCTGTAAACTACGCAGTCACCCCAGTAGTATTCACACATTTTATTTTTTGCCAAAAAATATACATTTTGTAGGCATACATACATATTTATATATAAAATAATATAATGTGCACACTGCGGGGAATGGTATGTAGCATCGGGTTACAATCGATAAAATTCTATAGTAAACGGGTAATGCATGCATAGCAATAATATACAATAATAACATATGTCATGTATCAATCTTGTCTGTTCTATGCGTGGTAGCAGTTTTCAAATATTTACACAATTTAATTAGCTGTTTTGAATTGTCGCTGGACAGTAGTTGCGTTAATTTAAATGTTGATGGTTTATTGTAATAAAAAGGTTTAATGTATTTATCTCTTATGTTACTGAAGAAAGGACACACTAGAACAAAGTGATATTCGTCTTCTACTACATTCATATTGCACAGACGACAAATTCTATTATTCTTGTCAATATTGTGGTATCTACCCGTTTCTATAAAGAGATTATGGGAAGATAATCTATTTTTACTCAAAATATGTTTGTATTTCAAGTCATTCTATGTTTGAATAGTGATATAAATGTATTGCGATTTTCTACATTTTGATTATACCATATGTGACCAAAACCATTAGTGAGAAGCAGGTCTCTTATTTGACTAACCTAGTTAACAGAACGTGGTTTTCTTATGCACTCGTCATATAGGGTGTTATAACACTCTTTCAAAATACAGTTATCTGTATTCAACAAATTTATCCAATATTTAACCATACGGATGTTCCTACTTATGTACAAAGGTGATCTACCTAATTCAAAATAGACCATCATATTAGTAGTGCTCCTTTTCACGCCTAAAATACGTTTACAGAGTTGTAACTGTAGGATCTCGTGACTATTTGCTTTGTTAAAACCCCAAACTTTACAGCCATAATTTAAAATACTACTAACATATGTATCAAACAGTGATAGTAATGTTTCTGCATTTAAGAAATAGTTACTAGTTTTACCAAATAGAGCAGCCATAGCTTTTCTACCTTGGTTGCATATTACCTTCTGAGCGGTATTAAATTTTCCATTATAATGAAGACAGACCCCAAGATAGTTAAAACTGTCAACAATTTCTAAATCGGTTTCGTGGTATGTCCACCTTTCTTCAGGTTTCACATTTCCACCTTTTCTGAATACTACAATTTTACTTTTATTAATATTTACTTTTATAAACCCGGCTATGTGTATATGTATGTACTGATGCATGGATATTGTATGTATGTGTGTATGTGTGCATGTGTGCATGTATGTATGTATGCATGCATGTATGTATGAATATTTATGTATGTCGGGTTTGACTATTACATACACAGATATTAACGCACTGGCGCAGTAGATAATTAAATACTTTCTGGCGTCAAAAATTGCCCCATGCCGCTGCTGGGACTCGAACCTGTGGCACCGAATCCATAAAAGGATGCTCTTTTTAACTCAACCATATGCATGTGGCTTACAAGCTACGCGGTCGATCCCGCTTACGTGCATGAAACCGTGGACAAACCTGGCACTAGCTAGTATGTATTGTTGTATGCCTGTAGCCAAAAAATTAGTCAAATGGAATTTTTATTAGGCATATTGAAAATGCTTTAGCCAAAATTGTTTAACGCAGTACTGTATAGAGTATTTATATATGAATATGAAAATGCATCTTTTTCAGCTAATTGTGTACAAACTGGAATAAATCTGAATAACAGTATTCCCTAATCAAAAGCAAAGACAGCAATGGGGATAGGGGCAATTAATATATTACACATGTACTTTGATTTTTCAGCGCGCGCGTGTGTATTGTGTGTAGGGGGTGGGGGGTGGGTGGTGTGGTGGTGATGCATTATCTTCAGAGTTCGAAGCCAGTACCCCCTGCGTACTATGAATATCTAATAATATTATAGAATGTATGTTAAGGTTGAGTATTACATACATAGACATTAACGAACTGGCGCAGGGGATAATTGAATGCTTTCTGGCCTCACAAATTGTTCTATGCCTTTGTTAGGACTCGAACCTGTGACACCGAATCACCCGCAACTTGTAGATTTGCCATGATATGTTCTGAGCTACCAAGACATCCATAGAAAGGATGCTCTTTAATTCAACATATGCATGGAGCCTACAATCTACGCGATCGATCCCGCTTACGTGCATGACACAGTGCGAAAACCTGGCACTGGCTAGTATGTATTGATGTATGAATATCTACATATGTATGTATGTATGCATGTATGTATGTATATATGTATGTATATATATATATATATATATGTATGTATGTATGTATGTATGTATGTATGTATGCATGTATGTATGTATGCATGTATGCATGCATGTATACATGTGTGTTTATGTGTATATATTCATGAATGTATGTAGGTAGGTACAGATGGACGGGCGAGATATAAAATTAATATAGATATAAATACACATTTAGATACAGACATAGACCGACATAAAGATAAAGATATACATATGCTGTATCTCGTCTGTGCGATGCTAAACGCGTGGCCACCCTGGCGAGGCCTGCCTCATCAGCAGCGGGTCGGTCGGCTGCCCGGTCGTAAGAGTGGCGGGAAATCTGTGTTTACACCTGCCCACAGGCATTTGAACCCGGTGAACGCCGATCGGCCACTGAGTGCTCGGCTCGCTCTATAGGCGCTGCTTTATCTCGCCCTTACAGCTCGCTCGTCTTCATTGTTGTGCGGCCTGCTATTCTTGTGGTTAGAATTACACAGTTCCTTACTGAATGAAGCTCACAGCCGGGACCGCACTATAAAGGGCCACGCTCCGAATGCATACAACCACAAATGTGTTAATCTCCTCTAACAAGCAAGAGCCGGTGGTTGTAGGTTTTTTGTTGTTGTTGTTAAATAGTGTTTGTGTGCGTGGAGAAAATTCTTCACAGAAGACAAGGGGGGATGAATGTCATCGGACTTCTGGACATCTCAGAGTGGACACTCGTGGTCGCGGTCGTCGTGGTCAGCTATGTCACGTGAGTTTGGTCTTGTCGCTGGTCAAGCGTCAGAGATAGTTAATTACCTGTTGAGTTTACCTGGGCGGTTAATTACAAGTGTCCACTTAGATAACATATATTGATTACGAGTACGGGTACATACAGTCATGATGCAGCTGCTAAGAGGATCTCTCTCTCTCTCTCTCTCTCTCTCTCTCTCTCTCTCTCTCTCTCTCTCTCTCTCTCTCTCTCTCTCTCTTTTGCAGTATCTCTCCATGTTTCAACTTATTATTTTTCTCACTTCGTTCAGTGCATTCTATCATTCTAACGCTGCAGAAATATTCTAAAATACATATTCAAAATACGTTATAAAAATCACTAACAACGTTATATACCTGATATTGAAAAGTTTCATGTGAACTATTTGTAACTAATCAAAACTCTAGTCTTTTATCTTGTTCTTATTTCGCTTAATTAACAGTGACCGTTTTTTTATTTAACAGTAATATTTTTTGTTTGATTAATTAATGTCTTAGGGTGTAGTTCGTTTTTTAAAATATTATTTTCAGTGAGCAAAGTTTAAAAGTATCACTCTGAGATATTTACGGCCGCGTATTTGAGTTTTATTTAATAATGTAATGTGAATCTGAAGCTTTGTATGTAAGAAGCACCATAGAAAACTTTAATATCCATTTAATCAGACTCAATATAATATGTATACATGATGTTTGTGTAGTAATATAGTTTTTAATTAAAAATATATGTGCGTAACATTTGTTTTATTAAGTTGTGCTTTGGGAATATTTAAGGAAAAAATATTCAACTAACGAAAGGCAAACACATTTTTTTTTTTAATTTTCACTGATTTCATGTTGAAAACAGTGAAAATACTTACTTTAAATATTGTGAGCTATCTGTTTATTCAATACGTAATTATATTTGACTAATGTGATGTTATTACGTCATACTAATATCACGTTATTATCTAATGTTTGAATCTAACATTACGTAATTAACTGCCAAAACCTATTTTTGTGTTTTTCAACATACCACAACCTTACCTAGCGGGGGTGCAAGGGTGAGACATTTGCACCGCCAGACAAATACGAAGAAGTGTCTTTTTTATCTACCTGGGGATGGCTTCCTATTTTACTGTCTTGACTCCCCTTGTAGTAACACCCATCTTGATTTAAATTAGGTACGCCCTGCATTATTTTGACTACTTAAGGAGTAGCTTATTTTCGTGTTTATTTTATGTGTTTTGATGCTGTATATTATCTGTATGTCTGTCCGCTTTAACGCACGTTATCGCAGTTGTGTTAAAGATATAAAACAAAGAAGCATTGAAACACGTAGTACCATGTCTTGTTTTGAAAAGGCAACTGATTGCAATTTCTGCAAATCTAAATTTAGTGTGTTTCCACTAATAAGTGTTTTTATCAAATAAGCAACCTAGCTTTAACCTTTACAGTTAATTTTATATATACTTTTAAACTTAATCCAAATATTTTGAAACACTGTACTTGTGTGTTCAAAACGTTAATGGTATTAAATTAATGACATATATAGTATACGTATCGACAGTTAATGATATTAAAACTAATTATTTCTATTAAATGATATTAAAACTAATTATTACATACACGTTGCAGTTTAAGTTTTAATAAATAATTTTTAAAAGATTTCGTTCCCAATTAAGGTTCAGGCACGTCTCTCCCACACGCAATCTCTGGCATGGCCAGTGGTCGAGTATGGGACAGAAACATTACTTATTAATGGGTCAATTTTCAATTATTTATAAAAAATGGTTAGGGAAAATTTTGATGCGTCGTTCAAATAACCTATAGTATTTATATAAAAATATTTTCATTTAATTTAGTGTGACGCTTATTTTTGACTGGGCATTTCCAAAAAGGTAAATAAAACAATAACAATTACACAATTTATATGCCCTTAAAAACAAAGGGATTAAAAGTGAGCAATTCCAGGTGCCCCAAAAGATTAATAACCAAAACGATATACATATCTATTAACGTCATTTTGAGAAAAACAAGTCTTTGCAGAGATCTGAGATTTGAAAATGTACGTAACCCATTCATCGGTTACGCAAAAACAAATTCAGGTAACCCGTTTCCTTTTCACGTAACCCGTTATGTCCACATAAATGATGTCCTTATTTCAATGCGCGAACAACAAATAAGTTTTGCAAAGTTAGATTTGCGCCAGAGATCGTTCTCGCAATTTTCAGGGACCTGGGGCCTAATTCACAAAGGTCTCTTAGGCTCTGGTAGATAACAAAGCATCCTCTTTGCAAGTCTTTTAGCATTGCACTACGAGATCGCAAAGTTGTGAGAGTTTAGTGAATTAGGCCCCTGTTTTGCTGCAACACGACGTTACTTATAAAATCCGGAGCACAGTTTTAACATTCTGTTCAATCCCGGGCATAGATCGCGTTTTGACTTGAAACTTGAAATCTTTATTTCGGTACACTCGGACTGTCACACGACAGCATATATGAGGGATTATTGTATAATGGGTATTTGACAGTGACAAGATGACAAGCGGAATTCTTCGTAGAATATATACAGTCATAATTCAAAATAGCTATACACACGTTTTTAAATAAAGACACATTATGACAAAACGATCGAAAATTATTTTGCCGTATTGTTGAGTTATACTAACATCAGAATATATTTACTTAGTGCTAACGCCAACATCTGGCGCATTTCGTTTGGGAAATGTACGCTTACTTAATTGCATGTTTGGGAAATGTACGCTTACTTAATTACATGTATAATAATTTTATCAAATTTCAGTGGCACTGAAATAATCACCGCCATTGGTTTAAAGTTGCTTTACCACAATGAATATATTCTAGTTTTACATTTACTTGATAAACTATTTCAAATTGATCGATCTTACTCTCAAATTGTTTCCAGTACTATTAAACCGCGCAAGCGTGTATCGAAGTGATTTCCCAGGAATTACGTGAAACGCAAGTACGTCACAGTTTGAATGTGATAGAGAAAATAGCGGAAGCTGACGGGGTCAGGGGGTGGGAATGAATGAATGAATGAATGAATGTTTAACGACACCCCAGCACGAAAAATACATCGGCTATTGGGTGTCAAACTATGGTAAATGCAAAAAAAATTGATGATCAACATCAATATAAAAATTCAACAGTTAAATTAAAACACAGTGTAAAGAACTGTGCAAACATACAAATATCACAGACAGATACTGACTTTTACTCAAAATTTCAATTTTGTGCTGTATTGGCCATTCTCAAAGAGAATGTTACACCCCTGCACCACGGTGAGGTTACAGAACGCGCAGGGGAGGGTCAGGGTTAGATATTCCATGTCGAGCTTCAAACAAATTCCACTTTCATTACAAAAATTAACACGTTTGCCGAATCTGTCATTAACCTTCTCGTCTTAGGACTACTATAGACAGTTTTGGCTGGTCGCACTATCGAACTTTACATACATCTTCTTTTTTTTTGTTCTACAATTAATAAATTTGTATAGATGTAATTTTTGTGTAGGTATAATTAAAAAAGCAGATTTTATATACTTTCCTTATTTATACACATACAACCATTTTATATACTATTTATATGTAGTAATAAAAAATGTAGTAAAAAAACCTTTTTGCGGAAATCAACGTCGATAGTTCACCTTTAAGGTCTTTCAACCACAGCTGTCTAAAACGACAAGTTTAAAGACTTTAAATGTGATATTTGTTTTCAAGCAGCCACAGGGATGCGAATGTCGTCTAACTGGGTTAATAGCGCGGCCAGAAACTCTCAGAAACTCTCTTCAAACTGCGTCTCAGTGAAATCTGTGATCATGGATGTTAAGTTTGTTTTGCTTAACGACACCACTAGAGCACACTGATTAATCAATCATCGCTATTGGATGTCAAACATTTGGTAATTCTGACTCGTAGTCATCAGAGGAAACCCGCTACATATTTCCCAATTCATCAAGGGATCTTTTATATGCACTTTCCCACATACAGGAAAGCAGATACCACGGCTTTTGACCAGTTGTGGTGCACAGATTGGAATAAGAAAAAAAACCCAATCATTTGAATGGATCCACCGATGTGGTTTGATCCTGCGACGCATGCACCTCAAGCGAGCACTCAACCGACAGATGTAAATCCCGCTACGTGATCATGGATGTCTACAGAAACTGGGGTGGCAGGGCCGGGCCTACACTAAACAGCTAGGTGGGGGCTGTAAAAAGAATCATGGAACAGTAATATAGGGTCTTCTCCAAACAAAATGGGCATTTTAAACTGAAAAGGGCAACCGCGTCCAAGTTCACATCCCCAAAATGTCATTAGGTGGAGTTTCCGGATCGCAAGGGAATATGCCAAGATCCGATATTGGCTTTAATGTGCTTATTATTATGCGGTTTCTTTTATACTTATTGACAACTTACTTGCTTTACTGTTAACTGAATGTCACGACTGATATATCAAAGACCGCTATATGTGCTGCCCTGTTTGTGGGAAATTACACATAAAAGATCTTTTGCTGATGACGGAAAAACAATTAGCGGGTTTATTCTAAAACTATGTGCCAGAAATATTAAATGCCTGACATCCATTAGTTGATTACCAATGTGCTCTAGTGGTGTCGTTAAACAGACAATTAATTGCACACTCAGCTGGGATGAGATTTAGCTCAGTCGGTAGAGCGCTCACTCGAGGTGCTTTGATCTTAGAATCTAACCCCTTCGGTGGACCCATTCTGGTCGCACGACTGGTATATCAAATGCTGTGGTATGTGCTATCACGTCTGTGGGAAAGTGCATATTCAAGATCCCTTGCTACTAATTGAAAAATGTAGCGAGTTAGCTTTAAGGCTTCTTGTTAGAATAAATGAATGAATGAAAGTTTAACGACACCCCAGCACGAAAATACATCGGCTATTAGGTGTCAAACTATGGTAATGGAAACAAACAAGGTGATGATCAACATCAACAGAAAAATTCAAGATATAAATAAAAACAGTGTAAAGAACTTTGCAAAAATACAAATACAAATATCACAGATAAGATACTGACTTTTACTCTAAACTTCAATTTGTGCTGTATTGGCCATTCTCAAAGAGAATGTTACACCCCTGCACCACGGTGAGGTTACAGCACGCGCAGGGGCCTTGTTAGAATTACCAAATGTTTGATATACAAAAACCCGATGATTAATTAATTAATCAGTGTGCTCTAGTGGTGTCGTTAAACAAAACAAACTAACTATTTTTTCTTCCTGAATTATATTTTTAGGGTTCTTGACTGTGAGTCAGATTTTCATCATCATAATGAAAAAAACACCCCACACAATCTATTCATTGTTTGCATGCAATGTTCGTATTAAATGTAAAAAAAAATTAACAAAGTAATGAATTTTTCATTTGTAAGTCCATTCTTCGCTAAGCGTTTGAAACTGTAAACTATAGCTAACATAAATTGTTGTCCGCCATTACAGGACTTTTAAAGTGCACCCCCTGGCTTGATAGACAACAATAACGTAACTACATGACACATGCGAAATATGATAACACTAGAACCTATTCCGACAGGTGAGGTCGAACCTCACGTCTGAGACCCTCACCTTGCCTCTATCTACAAGGGCAGTACACTTACAGCGAGACCGGGCCGGTTCACGATTTCTGGCGGTAGCGGGTGCTGGACTGTCATTGATTTGATGCCGAATTCATTGCATGCAGGATCGGGATTTAGCTCAGTCGGTTGAGTGCTCGCTTGAGGTGTTTGCGTCGCAGGATCGAACCACCTCGATGGACCCATTCAACTAATTGTTTTTTTTCTCTCGTTCCAACCAGTGCATCACAAAGACCGTGGTACGTGTTTTCCTATCTGTGGGAAAGTGCATATAAAAGATCCCTGCTGCATTAGGAAAATGTAGCGGGTTTCCTCTGATGACTGTCAGAATTGCCAAATGTTTGACATCCAATAGCCGATGATTAATAAATCAATGTGCTCTAGATGTATCGTTTAACAAAACAAACTTCTTCTTCATTGCATGCAATAGGGATGCTAATTAGAACACGTATAACGTTTGGGCGGGAGGTTGGGAGGGGTGGTGTTGGGGTGGTGTGATGTAGTGTGGTGTGGTATGGTGGGGGTGCACCGCAGAACCTACCATCTGGATCCGCTGCTGTCGAAGTACTACATTGTTGCATCAAATAAAGTGTTGAACATTTTATAAGTGACTCCTTTTTTCGTCTGCACCCGCAGGAACACAGCGTTGTGGTAGATCTGTGGTTTTGTAATCTAGCAAACAGATAGGAAATCAACACATCTACCTCAGGACATTAGCGACGCCTCGCGGTCATTGTTAATAATATCTATTGAAATCGAATAAGGAAATATGAGCATAAGCGGAGGCCTGAGATAAAGACGTGTATAAAAAACGGCTTTAAATCGGCGGAGCGTCGACAGATGACACAAAAAGGATTGCGCACACGGGGGGGAATTATCTAACGAGCATGCAAAATAACATATCTCTCAACCGTAAAGGTTCCAATTCTTATCGTAATATGAAACGAATTTTTAAAGAAAAAAAAACAGAAGAAGAAAGGTCAGTAGCCCGGCCTACTTTTACTTGAGCTGGGTCAAAATTTTCACCAGACTATTTCTGCCTGGTCATCGTGTTGCCGAGTGCGACTAGTCAGGTATGTCTATACCAAATAAAATCCCATAGGCGACCATGTTAACGTTTGTGTTTAAAAACACTATATGCAATATATCAACCAAACTATGACCCATAAATATCAGTACTACAACCCCTACCTCAAAGTATTAACTGCAGAAAATAGTACCTTTCATGGCTCATTTTCGCACAAAATTTGAGTACTTTTTTTTACAGGTACCCCACACATGTTCCAAGCACAAGGCTACTTGACATGGTGGTACTACATCAAATAAAATTGCATACATTTTTAGCCCAGATGAAACTATTTTTTTTTACAACCAACACACTCACATTTATAACCAATCACAGGACTTGTGGTGTTAACTTCTCTATCAAAAGTTCGGTGCACCTCGAACTTCGACCCAGCCGGAAATTAATTGGTATAGTGCTACCGTCAGTGCCGCGATGCTCTCATTTCGCTATCCCGTCGTGATTGAATATTTTAATCGTGTGACCCCAACAAGTCTTCAACAACAGCTATGACGTCATCGGTGGAAGTAAACTGTCTTCTCATAGATCCGTTTTCAGTTTATGAAATAGATAAAGTGTCTATGAGTGCAAGGTCGGGCGGATAAGGAGGGTGGGGAAGCAACTTGAAGCCACATTCAGTTGCTGCTGAAACAGAAACTTGAGATGTGCTAGCTGGCGCATTGTCAGGCATCTATGAGAACACAACGTCTCTCTGTAGGTTTCCGCGGTATTTGCTTTTAATAACTGGTCACAATCTTTTCATCTCATCGGCATTGTAAGTCGCGATGGTCGTGGTGTCTTTCTGAAGGTATTAGCTCATCATTATTCCTAAAGTCTTCCACTTAACTGAAGTCATAACCTTTCCCACAGAAGAAACCCTTTCCTTTCGGATTTCTTTGGAGAAGATGAGTCAGAGCGCTTATATTGCATCGCATCTTTTTTTTTCGTTTTTAGATAATACAAATTATGAAGCAAAATTCAGCTTGCGTAACAATTTTACTGAAGGCTCAGATAGATTGGATGAGGCGCGTGCGTGCGGTCCGATAAAAATAATAATTCGACATACATTAATTTCAATAAGAGCGTCTAGACTGGATGCAAGCGATGCGCGCGTCTACAAAACCCATTCGGCCAGCCACAGTGAAATAATCGTATATGCTGTACATGCCCAAAATGCAAGCCGCAAACGTATCGGACCGCACGCACGCGCCGCATCCAGTCTATACGAGCTGTAAAACACTGTCCAGTCAAAAGAGAAGCTGGAATGTCAAGCCTTGTCAAGCCTAATCAACAGTCAACATTCTAAAGACCCACTACGCTGAAGTTTTATTCATTACGAATTTGACCTAGATTTCAGGATCGGATCCAAGATTTTGTAAAAGGGTTAACAAAATGTGTTCGGGACATGTTCGTTAGAAAAATTTGAAATAAAGATGCTCAGAAACGCATTTTTGGGGCAGTTCTGTTGTATATTATTGATGCGGGAACAAAACAAACGTGGATGATTTATTTAGATATTAAATATTTCTTAGATATTAAAATATACTAGAGGGGTTCTTGAGCCTTCCCTGCAAGAAACACAAACACAATTGCAATAAGTGTCCCGGAAAAAAAGACAGACCCAGGAAGCCATGATTTCCGGTTACAACACTAGATAATAAAACACTACATTTAAATACACTTCCAACCAAACACACACTGCATGGATATTCTGACAAAGAAATACACACACACAACAAGCCTGTGGCCCGATACGTGAATCTGTGACACTCACACACAATGCATGCACTGATTCTGTTCACGGTCACGGGTTCGCAACGCTTGTGGTCCTTCTCGGTAAACAATGATCTTCCAAACAGTCGGACTCGACCTGACCGCCACCTTTGTAATATTGAATACATTGATTCGTTTGTGGCGTAACTCAAACAACTGGATATGTCGGTGAAGCTATGATCCAAATGCCAGATAGATAACATAATACTGCTCTGGTGAACTTGGTATCAAGATGACGAAACTCGAATATAGGCTTCACTAATTTAAGCGAGATTTAGCTCAGTCGTTGAGTTGTCGGCTGAGGTGCTTGCGTCGCAAGATCGAAACGTTTTAGGACACACTAACCGACGCACAGATATGCGGATACAAATCTGAACAATAAAACAGCAATCCAATATCAAAATCGTATCTCTGCCCAAGACAGAATCATAAGAACGTTAGGCAAAATCGTTATTGCTTCCATGTTAATTTTTTCCATTTCATTTCAACTTATTTTCGTGCTTATATCCAATTAAGATTCAAGCACCCTGTCCTGGGCACACACACCTCACCTATCTGGGCTGTCTGTCCAGGACAGTGTGTTAGTTGTTAATTGTTAGTGGTTAGTAAGAGAGAAGAGGGTATAGTGGTCTTCCATGATCCACTACTAGGTGCTCGTCTTTAGGAGGACCGCCACTCCCCTAGGAGCTCCGTAACATGTGTTATCACTCCTGCTCCGCTGTAGGACCGCCACTCCCTAGGAGCTCCGTACCTTGTTTTATCCCTCCTGTTCCGCCGTAGGAGGACTGCCACTTCCTAGGAACTCCGTAACATGTGTTATCCCTCTTGCACCGCTGTAGGAGGACCGCCACTCCCCTAGAAACTCCGTAACATGTGTTATCCCTCCTGCTCCGCTGTAGGACCGCCACTCCCTAGGAGCTCCGTACCTTGTTTTATCCCTCCTGCGCCGCTGTAGGAGGACCGCCACTCCCTAAAAACTCCGTAACATGTGTTATCCCTCTTGCACCGCTGTAGGAGGACCGCCACTCCCTAGGAACTCCGTAACATCTATTATCCCTCCTGCACTGCTGTAGGAGGACCGCCACTCCCTAAAAACTCCGTAACATCTATTATCCCTCCTGCACCGCTGTAGGAGGACCGCCACTCCCTAGGAACTCCGTAACATCTATTATCCCTCCTGCACCGCTGTAGGAGGACCGCCACTCCCCTAGAAACTCCGTAACATGTGTTATCCCTCCTGCACTGCTGTAGGAGGACCGCCACTCCCTAAAAACTCCATAACATCTATTATCCCTCCTGCGCCGCTGTAGGAGGACCGCCACTCCCTAAAAACTCCGTAACATCTATTATCCCTCCTGCGCCGCTGTAGGAGGACCGCCACTCCCTAAAAACTCCGTAACATGTGTTATCCCTCTTGCACCGCTGTAGGAGGACCGCCACTCCCTAGGAACTCCGTAACATCTATTATCCCTCCTGCACTGCTGTAGGAGGACCGCCACTCCCTAAAAACTCCGTAACATCTATTATCCCTCCTGCACCGCTGTAGGAGGACCGCCACTCCCTAGGAACTCCGTAACATGTGTTATCCCTTACACCGCTGTAAGAGGACAGCCACTTCAGTCGTTAATAAACTTGATATTCCCATATAAAAATAAAAACTCTTTACTAAATTTTATAGATTTACCAGAAATAAAGTCATGTCTGTTTAACAATACACCGGGAAATTGTATAATCGCTGACATATCTAAAAATGTCTTAAATTACAGGAGTTATTAGTAACCAGTGAAGATAACACACTTTTCATTCTAAATATATTCTCATTATACAGCGCTCAGTCTAAATACACATCATGCCGCGAAACTCTCCAATAATAACAGTGTATGTTTGTTTCTGTTATTATGTTTTTATTACTTTCCATCTACTTAAGCAATTTAATGGAGGTTTTTCAGCATTGGGAAAAATATAAAGATTTTGATACAACATAAATAGGGAAAAGTCGTCAAAGCGATTATCACACCATCTGGTTACCTGTTTTTATTGATATCAACATTTATAAATACTACACGGAAATGTGCCCACTGATTTGTTATCCGTTGTCAACTGAATTTGATACACATTGTATGTACTTCAGAGTTTTCTTTCATAAACGATTATTATACTTGAAAATTACACACTATATCCTGTTACTGCTTCTACTAAAACAGCGGGTAGGTGGGTGTAGGGTTGGTCAATAATTTCTGTTTGAAAATAACAAACATTTTCAATTTTTATGTACAGTTGATAAAATCATTGATCAAGAAGTAACTAAAACAGCAATTCGTATTGAAGAATGTCGTCTGCTCAATGGAGTATGGAGTTGTATGTTTTCAACAGGTTTAGAGGAAGCTGGGACGTTGCATAGTAATAATTAAGGTGTGTACTGTCGTTAACAAACTTTCACAAACTTACAGGTACATGTCATGGACTCACGGAATGTTCCGTGCTCTTGGAATCAAAGGTCCTACCCCACTTCCGGTCCTCGGGAATTCCTTAGTTCAGCTCAGAATGGTAAGAATGTGTATTATGTATAAATAGTATTCAAAATTTATTATGTGGAAAAACTAATTATCTGCTTCAATTAGTTTTTGGTATATACATTTTTTCCCGATTTTTTAATAACTGTAGCTTAATTGAACTAACTACTTTAACCATTACGTGGGTAATTTATATTTATTTTTTACAAAACACTTTATCACACCGTGAATATATTAGTAATTACATACATATCAATCCACATAAAGCAAGAACAGAAAAAAAATATGTCGCTGTATTTGTTCATATGAAGCAGTTGTCAGCAACTCGAAAAGATATATTTGGACAAAGAAATGTGATGGAATCATTTCGATTCCATCCAGAACTTTTATTGCAGTTTTTACGAGATACTGAATTTTATTCTAAATTTTAATTATATCTATCTGTGATATTTGTATTTTTACACAGTCCTTTACACTGTGTTTTTATTTAACTGTTGAATTTTTATATTGATGTTGATCATCACTTTAGTTTTGCATTAACCATAGTTTGACACCCAATAGCCGATGTATTTTTCGTGCTGGGGTGTCGTTAAACATTCATTCATTCATTCATTCATTGTTCATATGTACCGTAGCCGTTATCACATTATAATGTGGATGTTCTGCATACTGTTCTATGCAAGGTCGTACTTAGTATAAAATAACTGGGCCCAGGGAGAGTAAGGGATAGTAAAAAGGGCGCAATAATATAGGATCTTTTACAGCTATACAAACGGGTATTTGTTTTTACTAAAAGAGCACTTTCAGTTAATGTTTTCTTACGAGAACTGCCTCTGCCTCTCTCAACCTGCTAGATTGGTCCTACTATGTTAAAGTATATTTCCTATATTTATATACACAGGGAATACACGGCGCCGATGTTTACCACATGCAACAATACGGCCACGTTTACGGGTGAGTACACGTAGTTAACAACGTCATATATGTGAAAATATTGCGTGCACTGCAAAAGGAAAACACTTTTAAAAGTCATAATTCAGGTACTATTAAATGCATATCAAATAATGTGACTTATAGTTTTACATTATTTTAAACACATTATTTTAACTATTAGTATTAGTTGACATATAACAATGGTACTATTAATCCATTGTTTCCTATGACCGTTAACATTATTTTATATACTGTTAAAAATAAGTAGGGGATATTCCATTTAAAACATCAATAATTATAAAACGAAATGAGATATAAAACTCAAAATAAGTGCACAATGTGCGTTAATGTTAATGTTTGTTACTGGAACACTAAATCATAACCTTGCTGTCACATTCTTTACGACATAGTGTAACTTTTCAACAATGCGACGTCTCCAACGTCAGGAACGTATCAGGGCTGTAGGCATGCTCCAAGTTGGCACTACCCAGCGAATTGTGGCCCGTAGACTTAATGTGTCACAATCAGTCATTAGCCGATTATGGGCCCGATATCGACAAACCAGAAATGTGGATAATCATCCCCTATCAGGACTGCCAAGAGCCACAAATCCGGTTCAGGACTGCTTCATTAGATTTACACGTTGAAGAATCTAGGTCAGTCAGCCAATCAAATTGCAAGAGAACTCCGTGTTGCAACTGGCGTTACAGTCAGACTATTCGTAACAAACTGCATAGAAGTAACCTCCACGCATGTCGACCCTACGTTATCCCACATTTAAATGCGAGACACATTGCTGTCAGACGTCGTATACACATCGTAGACATTGAGTTAACAGACGTTGGGCTCAGGTAATGTTTTCAGACGAGTCCAGATTCAACTAGACTTCCATGATCGACGACATCGTGTCTGGCGATGTCCCAAATGAACGCTACGCCAACGTTCGTCCTCATGACCGATTTGGAGGAAGGTCCGTTATGGTGTGGGGTGGCATCACCATGACTGCCAGAACTTAGCTGCATATTGTTCATGGGAGGGTCACTGGACAGTACTACCGTGATAACATCCTTGCACCGATCGTTGTGCCCTTCACACGTCACGCTGGACGTCATTTTGTTTTTCAGGACGACAACGCCCGTGCTCACCGGAGTCTACTGGTCACTGCGTATCTGCTTAAACAGAATATCACCACACTACCGTGGCCAGCCCTAAGCCAACTTCGCTGAATTAGGCGCCGCTTTCCAGGAGAAATGGGACAGCATTCCCCCAAATGTTATTGGACGTTAAATCAGGAGCATGCCACGTCGGATTCGTGCGTGCTTGACGAATCGCGGGGGCTTTACCCGTTACTAGTGCAAATATTGAAAACATCACCACCCATGTTGCCTATCTGTGTCTCCTCCGGACCTACATCACTATCCTGGTTATAATCTTTAGTACCAATTCCTTGTCATATGAATGCTTGTGTTTTACCATTTATTAATATTGCAATAAAACTTAATACTGTTTTACATCTCTGTTATATTGTGTTATATTTGAATATCTCCTGCTTATTTTGAACATTATACTCACTAGTATATGTCGTATTTTCTTCAGTAAATTCAGTTAACATAAGTGCGTAGCTCGTTATTACAGAGATAATGTTTGAACTGACGTGAATCGTACACTGTATAAAACATTAATACCTCGTTCTGGTTTGAGGGGACGAGACGTAGCCCAGTGGTACAGCGCTCGCTCGATGCGCGGTCGGTGTGGGATCGATCCCCGTCGGTGGGCCCATTGGGCTATTTCTCGTTCCAGCCAGTGCACCACGACTGGTATATCAAAGGCCGTGGTATATACTACCCTGTATGTGGGATGGTGCATATAAAAGATCCCTTGCTGCTAATCAAAAAGAGTAGCCCATGAAGTGGCGACAGCGGGTTTCCTCTCTCAATATCTAAGTGGTCCTTAACTATATGTCTGATGCCATATAACCGTAAATACAATGTGCTGAGTGCGTTATTAAATAAAACATTTCTTTCTTTTTCTCTTTCTTTCGTTCTGGTTTCAGTTCGTTTGAGACGAGGTTCCCTGTCCTCGTGGTGTCTGACGCTGAACTCCTCAAACACATAATGGTCAAAGATTTCAACAACTTTCCAAACAGAAGGGTGAGTTTCTTACTCCACAAATGTATCATGTGACAGTACGTTGTATTTGATCTGATATGCAGGGGCTCGTTTTACGAAGCGATTTTAGCGCTAAGATCACCCAAAGTGCATAAGGTAGCTATGCGTTTAAGGTGAAGTTAGCGTAAAGATCGATTCATGGAAGTGGGTCCCTGCATATCAGATAACATATAATGTACTCTCACATCACATCCGTAGGAACAATATTTGAAGTAGGAGACGCAAAAGCTAATTATGGCATAATCTACTGCAAAAGTTGTATCTTTGGATGACTTCATATGCTATTGACAATTACAATGTTTTTCAGCTAGTAGTAAAGTAAATGTGTGACCCTCAAGTGGAGAGGGTTTGTTATAACATAATCTAATACATCTGTATTACATGACTGTTATTCTTACTTGATCTTTATGAGCAGTCTAATACGATATTTTATCAGTGTATGGTTAACAGCTGTGTTTACCGTAATTACATCAATTTGATGTTTTGTTGTATATGGTTTTAGAAACTGGTCTAATGATATCGTTTTTACCTGTGTGGATGAATGTCTCTGTTGGCAGGACATGGCGGAGGAGCTGGTCGGTTTCCCCATCAGCAAGTCTCTCATTTTCACCAAGGACGACCACTGGCGGTTCATCCGCAACTTCATCACGCCGGCCTTCAGCGGAGCCAAACTCAAACGAGTGAGTACCTATTGTATAATACATTTCACTAACAATATATAAGTATCTATTGCTATAAATAAAACTTCATCACGCCGGCCGTCAGCGAAGCCAAACTCAAACGAGTCAGCACCTATTGTATAATACATTTCACAAACAATATAGAAGTATTTATTAGTGTAATATTAGTGAAACTTAACCACGCCGACTTCATTGGAGCCAAACTCAAACGAGTTAGTACCTACAATATTTAGAACACATTTCAATGGCAATATATACGCTCGTAAGTATCTTCTAGGAAAACTATGTATAATAGTGTATGACAACGAGTTTCATTATAAGTAACACGTTACATGTATGTTATGTTATACCAAACATGATATATGGCTTGATATCGTAAATGTTAAATACACACATAATTTATTTTTCGTACATGGAATTATATATGTGACTGGTGATAGATTTAACGAACAGATTTTATGGAACGTTATATATAATGCGTGTGTGTCCATTTGTCAATAACTGTGCATGTGTCTGTGCACCTATGTCCGTGTTTGTGTGCGTGTCGGTGACGTGTATCCGTGTCTGTGACGTGTATTCGTGCCTGACATTATTTTTCCATTACCACAGTTTGACACCCAATAGCCGAAGTGTTTTTCGTGCTAGGGTGTCGTTAAACATTCATTCATTCATTTGTATCCGTGCCTGTGACGTGTATCCGTGTCTGTGACGTATATATGTGTCTGTGAGTGTCTCAGTACGTGTCCGTGTGTATGTAATATTGTCCTGTTTTTGTTTACAGATGGTGAGCGTACTGAACGGTGCGAATGACGTCTTACTCAGTCAGCTGACGGCCAAGACCAAAGTCAGTGCGGAGATTGATATAAAAAAGTAGGATTTTAACTCATTACCGTAAAACACTCTGTATAGACTAGTCCGAGTACTCTCCCATTCGAGTGTTAGATGGACATTTTGACAGTTATTATCACTCTCTGTCGTCATATACAACTCTATAATGAAAACGTGGGATTTATGCCTACCACCAAGTAGGTAAAGATTCCCGCTTTAATACAACGTTAATCTTATGTTAGACGTTAAATACCATTACATTTCTTAAACTGTCAATTTCAAATGTTTCACATATTAACCAGTACTGCACACACTAAATAAAGAAACCCGACAACATCACTTTTCAACAATGTTTCGGTTAAATATGTAGCTGTTAATCACCAAGCTTTCTGCCAAACATAACATTTATAGGAACATTCTTGATCACTTGTCCGGAAACTCTTCTTTTTATCACCTGGTAAACAGTCATCAATTTTAGTGTCAATGTTTATTTAACATTAACACTTGTATTTATTGTTCCAGGTACTTTGAACATTTCATAATGGACTTCATCTCACAGGCGGCCTTTGGTATGGAGACCCAGTCCCAACTTGTCCCCAATGACCCGTTCGCTGAGCATGCGCGTCAGGTACTCAACTGTATGACACTGGGGTCACCATTTATCATCATTGCCAGTGAGTAATACTTCATAAGAAATATTTTTGTATTTTATGCAGTAACCATACATCAATCTTTCTGTTCGATATTACAAAAATATATCATATTCAATCTTTCTGAAATATCCTCTACATGTTTAAATATAATTATACCAACCTTGTTTTACAGCATTCTTCCCATTTCTGGTTCCATTAATGTCTCGTCTGGGATTTCACCTGTTTGCTGAAAAGAAAACTAAATTTTTTGTGGACGTTACCAAGGAGATTATTGCCCAGCGGAAGAACGACAAACATGTAAGCAAAAAGTATTGTACATAGAAAGAACATTAAACACGAGATTACAAGGGTGTGGTTGGATACATGAGAGTTTTTAGCACTTGATACTGATAATTTGACGAAAATTGCGTTACGTATATTGTGATATATATTGTGTATATTGTCACGCAGGCTCGCGAACGCACCGACTTCATACAAGTGGCCATCAACGCCGAGGAAGAACATCGACACCAGCGTAACGGCATTGCAGACGGCAGCAGCGGCGGCGGCAAGTATAAACTTAGTGATGGTGGCGGGAAACAACAAAATGGACACACTAAAGGTAGCCATGCTATTTTAAACTCTGCATGAGTATATGACGCATGCTTTATGTTTTTAATCATTCGTTCATGCGCTGTGTTAATAACGTACATATCTATGCATTAACTGGAAATAAAACAGTGAATTGCTTCTAGAATACTAATAATGAAAAGCTTAAAGTAAACAAGTCAAATATAGCGTTACTCATAATCATAGTTCTCTAAAACACAGAAGGAAAATAGAACAATATTGGATAACTAAGGTGCACAGAACCTTTATTTCTTCTGTGTGTGTGTGTTTGTGTGTGTGTGTGAGAGAGAGAGAGAGAGAGAGAGAGAGAGAGAGAGAGAGAGAGAGAGAGAGAGAGAGAGAGAGAGAGAGAGAGAGAGAGAGAAAAAATTGGGATGAGAGGACATACACGTGAAACAATTCGAATCTGCATGTATGTATTTGAGTTAGTTGTTATTTACTTAGTATTTTTAACCATCACTGATTTTGCAGGTTTGACTGACGACGAGATCAACGCCCAGGCTCTGCTGTTCTTCCTGGCTGGGTACGACACGAGCTCCACCACCCTCTCGCTGGTCGTCTACAACCTGGCCACTCACCCGGATGTGCAGGACAAGCTCCTGGCCGAGATCGACGAACTACTTCCGGAAGTGCGTATTAATACAAGCTGACTGTATGCGTTTGTGAATTAAAAATAAATAAATTGACATACATTCCGTTTAAACCGCGTTTATCAGTGATGTATTAGAATATAATGGTATGGACTTAATTGTTCAACAGTTGCTTGTTTTGTTAAGCGTAATGATCTTTTAAAAAACGAAATCATAATTCTTTTGTTGATATTGTAGAGTTATTTTAATGCATACAGCTTCAATCATTGTATCTGAACGACAGAGGCCTTACCGTAATCAAAAATCATATCTCTAATAATGCAGACTGAGACTGTTTTGACAAAGTCGTGACTGCTATCTTGATACACTGTGATGTTGTTACTGTAGGTTACAAAAGATACTGAATACTGTAAGCTTCTATTAATGCATCTTTCATCAAAAATAAAGATATAACCTGCAAATGATATATGTGTTTACTTTTGTTAACAAAATATTATATACAAAAACATTTGATTATTTAAGGATCAACCTAACTACGACAATATCAGCAAACTGGAATATCTCGATATGTGCGTGAGTGAGACGCTGAGAATATATCCACCTGGATTAAGGTAAGACATTGACCAACCATATTCCTATATTAACTTATAACTCATCTTTTCTTGTTTTATCAGTTGTCGACTATAAATCTAATTGTGGTGAATAATATATTAAGTATGGTTACACGCGTCATCAAAAGTGCGAGTTCCAAGTTTCTTCCATAATTGGATAAGTATTAATACAAACATATGGGATGGCATTTTACTGGGAGAGGATGATATAGCTTGCCCTGAAAAGTTTGATTGTTTGATTTCCACAAGTAACATATATAGTATAAATAACACAACACGTAGAGAAACCAATACCCTATGTCTGCTTATGAAATTATTCGCTACAAGTGTAGTTAAAACAAACTCATTCACCACAAACGGAAACAACAACGGTGTCGACGATGACGACGACGACGACGACGATGATGATGATACTATTAATATTAAAATCCTCAAAGAATGTAAAGTATTAAACCAAAAGTATAAATATTAAGGCTTAGCCCTGAAGAATGCTAAGTTTTCTAGTTATAGGTATCTCGTGGTAAGATTGGCCGTGGTAAGATTGACCGCGCCTATGTGTATTTACATTGAAACAAGCTGATGACTAGCATATTAGGCTTATACAGGAAATTCGGGAAACTCTGGGGGTTTACCCAAGCCATGCGTGCTTCAACCTTCAGCGAATGAAAGCACGTGTGAGATGGTTTGTCTGATTGTTGTGTTTCAGAGCAGACAGGACTGCGCTGCAAGACACGGAAATCAACGGCGTGAAGATCCCTAAGGGTCTCACTGTGGCTATCCCCATCTACGCCATACACCACGACCCGGAGCGATGGGAAAACCCGGAGGAGTTCGACCCTGAGAGGTAACCACGTCTTGTTTGTGAAAACAAATAACTCGCACCATAAGACATTATGAAATGGTACTGCAAGACGTCACTCGTGATAGTTCAAGTATATTCTGTTTTCTTAAACGATATTTATTTAAGACACTAGTCTATATTAATGCCTCATCATAGCTCATTATATGACTTATAAGTCAAGACACTGGCTCAATTCTAATTCAACTATATCAGGGTTTTTTTACCTAGATAATCTGTCCGTGGCCTATTATGTTGCCGCCCCCCCTCCCCCTCCCCCTCTCTCTCTCTCTCTCTCTCTCTCTCTCTCTCTCAGAAGGACCCCCATGGTTCAAAAGCTGTTAGATAATGCTTCATATAAATATATAGTGTTGAACTCTTCATGTCGGAAGTCTAGGAATTCTCACAGATGATTCATGTTTGTCAATGAAATGCACAGATTTAAAGAATTTTTTATTTTTTTCATTTATGAAAGTTGTGACTGTTTTTATCATTTAATATTTTTAGAAATAACATATACAAAACGTCATTATAATTGATGTATTTCAGATTTAGCCCCGAGAACAAGAGCAAACACGGACCTTTCGATTACCTCCCTTTTGGCAACGGCCCTAGATCGTGTATCGGGATGAGGCTGGCGGTGTTAGCGATAAAAGTGACGTTAGTTCGAGTCTTCCAGAAATACAGGTTCACCGCCTCACAGAACACGCAGGTACCCTTGGAAGTGCCCCCCCCCCCTCCCCCCAATAAAAACAGAGAAATTCCCCTTCTGTCCAGCTGGAGAAGACGCTATTGGGTAACGACAATAACGACAATAGTAACATATTTGGCTAAAACTCCTACCTGCAGCGTATCGCTCCACATATACATCACAGATAAAAAATACTACCGCCCCTCACCCTTAAAGTAAATTGGAAAAAATGGGCGTTAAGCTGCTCATTTCAGAGATAGCGGGTGGCGTCTATAACTAACCTAATCCGCAGAAAATATGAGTACGTTTTTTTTACAGGTACCCCATACAGGTTTCAAGCACAATGGTACTAGATGAAATAATAAAAAAATTTGCTCAGATGAAACCAATTTTTTTTTACAACAAACACTCACATTTATCACTTGTGTTATTAACTGCTCTATCAAAAGTTGGAGTGCACTTCGAACTTTGACCCAGCCGGAAGTTATTTGGTTTAGTACTTCCTATAGAATTATAGCAGCCCTGAGTTCAGTGAATGCGAGCGACACACACTAAAGTTTGGGAACTATTTGACTAGTTCCTGAAAAACGTATTCGGGTTAACGTGAGACCTTTAAAGCGTTTTCTGCAGTCCAGTATGCCCTGATTCCCCCCACCCCACTATTTATTTTGTTATATATATAGTCCTAGTCTATAATCATAGCCCCCCCCCCCCCCCCCACACACACACCTAACCACGTCATTATGTTGTGTTGCACCTTTCTGACAGTGATTATTCATGAGTGCATGCCATCACAACTTTCAGATTTACCATAGCCCTAATAATCTCAGTCATATGATATCATTTTAAATACGAAAGTGAATAAATAGCAGCTAGTCTAATTGTTCTATAAGTTCAGAACATATATCCTAAAAAGCCAGGCATAGTAAGGGGAGATAACTGTAATATTAGCCTCTATCATAGTTAGTTGGTGGTTAACGCCGCCTCTAGTCGTTTGTCTAAAAACAAAAAGTTTGTTTTATTTATCGACACTACTGGAGAACATTGATTAATTAATCATTGGCTATTGGATGTCACATGTTTGGTAATTCTGACACGTAGTCATCAGAGCTATATTTTTCTTAATACAGCAAGAGATCTTCCCACAGACAGAAAAACACATACCATAGCCTTTGTCCAGTTGTGATGCACTGGTTGGAACGAGAAAAAACCCCAGTCAGTTGAATGGATCCACTGAGGTGGTTCGATCCTGTGACACAAACACCTCAAGCGAGCACTCAACCAACTGAGCTAAATCCCGCCATCCCCCATTGTTTCAAAAGTGCATAGGCATATAGTTATAATCTAAATATAACACTAAAATTCACATAAAAACATACTTTTAATTTTTAAACCCAAATCAGATCTGATATCATTTTATACAACAGATTGCAGTGCAAATGAAAAAAGTATAATTATCATCAAATTCATTATTGCATAGGCTAAATCTCATCATCAATCACTGCTGCTGTTAGAACAGCCATTGTATGGCATAATAACAAATAGGCTAAATCTCATCATCAATCACTGCTGCTGATAGAACAGCCATTGTAAGGCATAATAACAAATAGGCTAAATCTCATCATCAATCACTGCTGCTGATAGAACAGCCATTGTAAGGCATAATAACAAATAGGCTAAATCTCATCATCAATCACTGCTGCTGATAGAACAGCCATTGTATGGCATAATAACAAATAGGCTAAATCTCATCATCAATCACTGCTGCTGTTAGAACAGCCATTGTAAGGCATAATAACAAATAGGCTAAATCTCATCATCAATCACTGCTGCTGTTAGAACAGCCATTGTATGGCATAATAACAAATAGGCTAAATCTCATCATCAATCACTGCTGCTGTTAGAACAGCCATTGTATGGCATAATAACAAATAGGCTGAATCTCATCATCAACCACTGCTGCTTGTAGAACAGCCATTGTATGGCATAATAACAAATAGGCTGAATCTCATGATCAATCACTGCTGCTGTTAGAACGCCATTGTAAGGCATAATAACAAATAGGCTGAATGTCATCATCAATCACTGCTGCTGATAGAACAGCCATTGTAAGGCATAATAACAAATAGGCTAAATCTCATCATCAATCACTGCTGCTGATAGAACAGCCATTGTATGGCATAATAACAAATAGGCTAAATCTCATGATCAATCACTGCTGCTGTCAGAACAGCCATTGTAAGACATAATAACAAATAGGCTAAATCTCATCATCAATCACTGCTGCTGATAGAACAGCCATTGTAAGGCATAATAACAAATCAGGTGTAAGTGCTTTCCTTATCATCTCTGTTCCAACATTTTGACTTACCTATGCAAGGGTCGAAATTGTCTTAAATAGGATATTCGGTCCGGCAAGCTATAAATTCTTCCGACCCGAATCAAAGCATGCCGGACCAAACATGACTGACTCCAACTAATACGGGATGACAAGGGAAAAAAAAATTCCCCCGGCCCGTGGTGATGTTGACCGTTATAAACTGGCCAGATGTGCAGTATTTCGACCTCTGCTCTGTATTAAAATGCGATTGAATCTATATGGGTTTTTTGGTAAATTAAATTAATTTGTTTTCAACCTTTTTTAAAATTTGTTTTTTGTTTGTAATTTTTTATGAAAGTTCGTACAGTTTTGAAACTTGATAAAAATTATAAATTATTAATTTTTTTTAAATATTATTAAGAATATTTATACTAAGAATGATTGAAACAATCTCATTGTTTTTGCAGATACCACTGAAATTTTCTTTCGCTGGATTGCTTCGTCCTGATAAAGGGGTGTGGCTACACGCGGAGGAACGCACGTGACCGGCGTTCTAGCCAATCACAAGGTCACAACTACTCTCGATAGAAATGTTACCTCATTAGAAGATTAGACAAACTCGCACGTGTCTGCTGTGGAACAATTTAACTAGGACAGAACATCAAACGTGAATTTACAGCTCACCAACATGATGCGATCTCGGAACAAACCAAACACAGTGTTCACAATTTTGTTGGTCATGAAATCAGTGTTAATAATATTATATCACTTAATATCTGCTAATGCTTATATAACACTGGTCGTGATTTTGGTGATCATGAAAACAACACGGACACAAACTAATTTAATATACACTGTTTTGCATGACTTTTCATATACGTTTATAATACAATGTTGTTGACTGTGTTTTTGACACAAAAAATTAGATATTCGTCATGTATCGGTCTACATCCGAGATTTAATATTATATACACACCTGTTATAACCGTGTTCAGTGGTTAACTAGATATCATATATACAGTCACACTATTGAGTATATTTTTAATATTTACGTAGAGAAGAGATTATCTACTTTCTTTTATTGTTTTCGTGAAGAACCATTCTTAAATTTATGTTGCCTTTTATGTTTAACTTTGACCACATACAATCGCCATATTGACCCTCAACATGGGACGCGTCTGGCGTGTTTTAATATATTATGTATCAAAAATGGCGTTGAAACATCTTATGTTGCAGAAGGATTTGAATATGTCGGTCCATAGATAACTCTATTAAACACAAGTTTGATAAAACTATGTTAAACACTAGTTTGATAAAACACTGTTACACATAAGCTTGATAAACAACTGTTAAACACAAGCTTGATAAAATACTGTTAAACACAAGTTTGATAAAACACTGTTAAACATAAGCTTGATAAAACACAAGTTTTATAAACTATTTTTAAAGATAAGTTTGTTTAAAATACCGTTGTGTTTGTTGTTTACATTAGTTAAAGATATTAAATGTTTTTTGTTGTTGTTTTTTTGTAGTTTTTTTGGGGGTATTGTAGCTTTAATTATATATTGTTATCAGAATCAACCCCACAGACAGACATAATTGTTAAACGCTTCACAAGGCGTTATATTTAGTAACATTATGTCATTGCGAATAGTAATGTTCATCTGTCAAATTTTATTTATCCCATAACCGGCCACTGTAAGATATTCACGTTAATATTGTATTTAAGAAAATTAATAAAAATCACAGTTGTTTATTATTATTATTATGATGATGATTATTATTATTATTATTATTATATTTCACAGCCTCCTTCTCTTTCTCTTCTTTTAATTAGAAGTAATTTTTCCTAGCTCGCAAGTCCACTTATTTGTATAACTTCATTTTATGTCCACTCCACATCCCAGTCCTTGTCTCTCCAGTCACAACATGTGCATGTCCCCTGTGATTATCAATGCCACACACACCTGCCAGTTCCCATCAACGTATACGGTGTTTCGTCTGACCACTTCACTTAGTATATAGTAGTATCTTCGTCTTATAGTCTTCGCGAATGTCAGTACCAAAAGTTGGATCAGTACGTTTACCTTGATTGTTGTTTTTTAAGAGTCATGTGTAACTATGATAAATTAATATTAATTTAAACCCAGGCGCGCATGCAGGAATTTTTGTAGGGGGGGGGGGGGGGGGTCCAGGCTGTGTCGAACGATGTTTATAGGGGGTCCAGTCATGGAAAATAAATTGAGTAAAAGAAAATTTGTTTCAGCAGGTATGAGTTTCGACCTCCCGAAACCCTCCCACCCCTGCATACGCTCATAATTGCTGTCCGTTTCTTAAAGCATCGTGACTGCACTTATTAACTGTAACTATTGTGTTGTAGGAAGAAACAGTATGGCAGACAAAATCACTATGGAATGGAAAAACTCACTCGAATTATTTCTGCTATACAGACAAATTCCATATTTATATCGAGTTTATTACAACAGCTAATTGAAACTGTTAAGCACACCTATAACTGGCAATCACCAAGGTCAAACCTAGCGTGGGTTAAGTTGGCAGTTCAAGGGTAGGTGTTACCAGCAAAATATTGTTAGTTTTAAAATGCTCTTTTTGTCTATATTATTGTGACCTTCTTCTTTTTGACTGCCCCATCTCCAACCACTAGTTATTTTAGGCTAGATTACATTAATTACAGAAAGTGGGGTGGGGGAGGGTGGAGTGGAGGGACCTCAAGTGACGATATTTTATTTTAACGATTATGGTTCTCGAAAAATGAATCCGTCAAACGTTATTCTCATCACCTTGATCGTAAAGAATACTAATTCATTAGTTTGCTGAGTATCCAAAAGATAATATATATATAACGACGTATGGCTGCTATTGTTTCCATATATAAAAACAAAATTAATGTTACTTGGTCCCATAAGCGCACGAGACAGGAGGCGGAAGGATGGTCGTGGGGGGAGGGCGGTAGCAACTGCCCCCTAATGCTGGAGAAAATGATCAAATTCGGGCAAAAATGATAGAGATATTCGGGGAAAATGTGCCAACCTGAAAGCCTTTTTACCATGCATTTCCACCATTCTACCCGCAAAATTAGTTGTAATACATTTGAAAATACGTAGTGATTCGTTTGCAACCCTATATATATATATATATATATCTATATATATAGCTGTTTGGCAATAATGCTAACTTACAAAAAGATTCGGGCATTTTAGTTTAATTCGGGCAAAAACGAGCTGCCCTCTATAAGAATGAGAGCCAGTATGCATATGTCGGGCCAAAGTTTTTTGCTAAACGTTTGCGAGTGCGAATAATTTTAACATGCTCATATACCACTAGAGTTTCGAGCATGTCCGTCCCGGAGTCTGTCTCTGGATAGCCAGTGACTTGCTCCGGGACAGATAAACGTTTGCAAACTATTTGACTGGTTCCCGATGTGGTCATTCAGTTTAATGTGTAGCGTAAAAAAACAGTCTTAACTAGTGTTAGCAACAAACGGTTGTCTGAACTTATCCCAGGTTTATAGTATTAATGGGAGACAACTCTGTTTCTCATATGCTTTAAAGGGGATAATCTATCTCGCTAAACTTAGACGTGTGTTTGTGTGTTTGTTTGTTTTGACAGGGTATTGCCATAAAAGCATAGCTGCTATAATTAATTATTTTTAATATAAAAGAATAATTAATTGATACTTTTTGAGAACAAAAAAGGTTCCTCAAAATTAATTTCAATACATAGATACATTTATCATTCAAAGTAAATATTTAGTGAATAAGATATTTATTTGATTTGATTTAATGGTACACAATACATTGAACCCCATCCCCCCAACCCCCCCCCAAAAAAAAAACCCCACCGAAACAACCCCAACCCCAAACCCACTCCAAAAAACCCACCTCAGTTTTACATTTTTATTAAATATTCTATCTACATCATCGATTGAAATGAACATATTTTGAAATCGACCCATTTATAGAATTATTTTCTACTAATAATGTGAACGAATTATGTACATATTTATACAAAATCTACAGATATATAATTTAAAAGCTCAAAGTTAATAAAGAATTGGAATTGGAACTGGACAATATTTTAACACGTTGATAAACAATACTCACAGGTTAGCTCAACATTCAATCGTAATCATCAGACGTCTTATATATAAATATCAGCGATCTATTTTTGTCCACAGTTCGTTCAACAAACTATACGTCATAAACTTAAAACAAATACGCCAATAAAATTATAGAAAGTGTCTTCTGGTTGATCTGTTTTTTTTCTTCAGGTAATGGCTTACAGTTTATCTTGCTTTGAAAATACCATGCAACTACGAACATAAATGGATAGCTACAATGGCGAATCCAGAAAATCTATTTGGGGGGAGGGGGGAGGAGTAAGGCCACACACGTACTCAAAAGGATTACTCGGATTCTCAAACGTTAAAAATTAAAATATAAAATAAAAATATAACTTTCGCAAACTTTACGCGTGTGTGTGTGTGGGGGGGGGGGGGGGGGGGGAAGAGAGGGCCCCCGGGGGCCCTAATTAGATCCGCCATTGAACTAATACAACTGTATTCTGCATTTGATGACAGTAGGTGAGTTTTTTGCAAGCGGCCTCATTTTGCAGTTATTCTGTACCGATAGATAAAAACTGCATTGATCTAAACTGTTCTTCATGAACAGGTGGTCTTTACCGATAGATACAATTCAGTTCAATTCTTTTATTTCTTTATGCTACAAGCTTGTCAGCATAATATATATTCACACACACAATATGTACATATATGTATATATATGTATATATATGTACACACAAGAGAATTCGATTATCAAATAGATAATCCAGAACAAAAAAAATATATATATGTATAATACAATAACACAATAATTGTAATGCATGCCTATGGGATTCAGTAATCACATTGGTATTTAAGTATTCGGTATAGTCTTTTGTATTTTAGTGGATATCGTCTGCATTATGAGTAGAACATTTTCTAATGCCAAGCAATTGCTTACAAAAATCAGTATGAACCTGTTATATATTGGCACCTCTATGTATGCCCCACACTTCAGAGAAATAGGCTAAGATACTGTTAACTTACATGTCAAATAGGCGAAGTGTTGTTTTATAGTTCAATTAGTAATCCGCTAACTCACGTAACGTCGCAAACTTAACCTCTCTACCTTGTTCCGATAGCTTCTTTTGTGCAACAGTGAATGCGTTATTGTAATTAAAAGTTAACGTTTTTGTTTTGTTTAACGACACTACTACAGCAAATTGATTTATTAATCATTGGTTATTGGATGTCGATATTGTAATTAAATGTAATTACTAAATATATAAAATTATCAACAATATTTAAATATTCTCCATCATACAACCATTGTTCATCATCTTTAAAAACTGCATTAATTTAAGTTGTCCGTTATAGACAGGTTCTTGATAAGCAAGGTGTCTTTTATAGCAAGTTTGACTGTATACACATAAACGTGACTCGTGCAGCTAATGTAATATGCTCCGTGCAGTACTTTCGTTTTGATGTAATATGCTCTGTACAGTACTTTCGTTTTGATGTAATATGCTCTGTACAGTACTTTCATTTTCAATCTGTTCAGTGTTTAATGTATACATATGAACGTGACTCGTGCAGCCAATGTAATATGCTCTGTACAGTACTTTCGTTTTCAATCTGTTCAGTGTTTGATGTAAGCTAAAATGAAATACACTTGTTATAGTTGTGTGAAAAAGAGTTTGTATTTTTATTTGTTAAACATATTGACGTGAATACCACACATCAAGAACCATGGCGACAGAAACTCGGTCAGATGCAGTTCTCATGTATTTTAAAAAATTCATTTAATTAAAAAAAACCCAAAAAACCCCACCATCACCCACCCCCGAAACAAAACAACAACAACAACAAACAAAACAAACCCCGCCTTATACATTTAACACAGAGACAAAGATTGTTATATTTCGAATATTACAAACATGGATGATGATCGATCAGTCAAACATTTGACTCGAGCTTACATCCATTGAAGGTTCAAGCATGACTGTCTTGGGCATATCTTCCGGGATTCCCCGGTAGATGTATCCAAGACAGGGGGATTGGAGGGGTAAAACGGCTATGGAATTTACAATTTGAATTAGAAGAGAAAGAAGAAGAAAAAGAAGGAAAAAAAACCCCAACAATTATTTTTAATGCATTATAATAACTAATTTTACAATTACCCTCAAGCCCTAAATTGCCATTGCAGCAGCAGTTTGTAGAAAGATTGCCCAGGTTAGTTGTAACTTCAAGTTAAACATGGATGGTGATGTGATGAATGGTGAAGCCCCTGTATTTTCTTTCAGTATGGGACTACGTGACAGAACCGTGCTCCACGCTTGCTGTCAGTTGAGCTGTCTCGGTATTCTGGGTAATCATCTCCCATGTGGGGGTCATACACTAGGAAGACACACCTATAATCACACCCGTGAAGTGGGCTTACACATCCTTACTGAGCCTAGTGATGCACTCACTCTGGGATGGAGTGGATTGGAATGGAAACATTCCCCCACTACCTCAGTTGGGACACGAACCCAGGACCTACTAGTCTCAAGTATTTCTTTTAAAATGCGACCTTGAAAATAATTCCATTTATCTTTTACTTTTAATAGAGATGGGGCGATTACTTGACAAAAGTAATCGATTAAGATTACGATTATTTAAGAAAGTAATCGATTACGATTGCGAATACGATTACCCCATCTCTGGCTCTACACATGATTTTGATCTTGTGGTTTTGGGTTTTACTTTAGTTTGGTAGTTCACTCGGGTTCTTGTAGTTTTACAGAAAACAAAATTGAGGAAGGAATACTCTATATCATGGTTGCGTTTGTAAAGTATTACGACAGACATAAACACCGATTAAAGCAATGATAATATTCAGTTTATGCCATGTAACATAACTAAGAGGCGGGACGCAGCATCCACCCATGGGATTAACCCCTCTAGTGGATTCACTGGATTATTTTAAATTATACCAATACTCCGCACCAGGTATATCAAAAACGGTACTACACGTCCCGAAAGACCAAAACCAATTGCCATTGTCGACAATGTTAACATTTTATTTTTAATTAAACTGATGTAAGCAGTGTATCAATACAACCAAACTGTACACATAATTATGTTAAAAGTATTGTTGAAATATCTCATCTTTTTCAAACCTTTTTTTGCCGTTAATATCTAGAAGTTGATTTAAGCAATATTTAGTTTTCTTAAAAAATTAGCGTTCTAGGGATTGGCCAACATGCATTAGCGTATATTAAAACTTAATGAGCCGAATTTACGCAGCCTGTTTTTCTTAAACGCAGGTGATTAAGCATTGTAAATGTATGTAGTTACACGTGTGTAAGACAGGTGATTAAGCATTGTACATGTGTGTAGTTACACGTGTGTAAGACAGGTGATTAAGCATTGTACATGTGTGTAGTTACACGTGTGTAAGACAGGTGATTAAGCATTGTACATGTGTGTAGTTACACGTGTGTAAGACAGGTGATTAAGCATTGTACATGTGTGTAGTTACACGTGTGTAAGACAGGTGATTAAGCATTGTAAATGTGTGTAGTTACACGTGTGTAAGACAGGTGTTTAAGCATTGTAAATGTGTGTAGTTACACGTGTGTAAGACAGGTGATTAAGCATTGTACATGTGTGTAGTTACACGTGTGTAAGACAGGTGTTTAAGCATTGTACATGTGTGTAGTTACACGTGTGTAAGACAGGTGATTAAGCATTGTAAATGTGTGTAGTTACACGTGTGTAAGACAGGCGATTAAGCATTGTAAATGTGTGTAGTTACACGTGTGTAAGACAGGCGATTAAGCATTGCAAATGTATGTAGTTACACGTGTGTAAGACAGGCGTTTAAGCATTGCAAATGTGTGTAGTTACACGTGTGTAAGACAGGTGATTAAGCATTGTACATGTGTGTAGTTACACGTGTGTAAGACAGGTGATTAAGCATTGTAAATGTGTGTAGTTACACGTGTGTAAGATAGGCGATTAAGCATTGTAAATGTGTGTAGTTACACGTGTGTAAGACATGCGATTAAGCATTGTACATGTGTGTAGTTACACGTGTGTAAGACATGCGATTAAGCATTGCAAATGTATGTAGTTACACGTGTGTAAGACAGGTGATTAAGCATTGCAAATGTATTAAGTTAAACGTGTGTAAGACAGGTGATTAAGCATTGGAAATGTATTAAGTTACACGTGTGTAAGACAGGTGATTAAGCATTGCAAATGTATTAAGTTAAATGTGTGTAAGACAGGTGATTAAGCATTGTAACTGTGTGTAGTTACACGTGTGTAAGACAGGCGATTAAGCATTGTGAATGTGTGTAGTTACACGTATGTAAGACAGGTGATTAAGCATTGTAACTGTGTGTAGTTACACGTGTGTAAGACAGGTGATTAAGCATTGTAACTGTGTGTAGTTACACGTGTGTAAGACAGGTGATTAAGCATTGTAACTGTGTGTAGATACACGTGTGTAAGACAGGCGATTAAGCATTGTAAATATGTGTAGTTACACGTGTGTAAGACAGGCGATTAAGCATTGCAAATGTGTGTAGTTACACGTGTGTAAGCCAGGCGATTAAGCATTGCAAATGTGTGAAGTTACACGTGTGTAAGACAGGTGATTAAGCGCTGTAAATGTGTGTAGTTACACGTGTGTAAGACAGGTGATTAAGCGCTGTAAATGTGTGTAGTTACACGTGTGTAAGACAGGTGATTAAGCGCTGTAAATGTGTGTAGTTACACGTGTGTAAGACAGGTGATTAAGCACTGTAAATGTGTGTAGTTACACGTGTGTAAGACAGGTGATTAAGCACTGTAAATATGTGTAGTTACACGTGTGTAAGACAGGTGATTAATCACTGTAACTGTATGTAGTTACACGTGTGTAAGACAGGTGATTAAGCACTGTAAATGGATGTAGTTACACGTGTGTAAGTCAGGTGATTAAGCGTTGTAAATGGATGTAGTTACACGTGTGTAAGACAGGTGATTAAGCATTGTAAATGTGTGTAGTTACACGTGTGTAAGTGTAAAACAGGCTTTGTAAAGTAAGCCCAATAATCTTAATTTTGCTAACAAACAGGGGAAATAGGATGACCTACACTTGCAAAGCACATTAACAATGCAAGTATTGGACCTAACTTCATGACATCATCAGGCCTCGAATTTGGCAAATTAGAGGGTAAGGTCATTTGATGGAGATCTTTTAAGGACTTTACAAGCTAAAAGACATGGGAACAAGACACACTTCAACAAGTGTCTTAATATAACACAACAGCACCCATTCATGTTCTCAAAATAAAACAACTTACAGGAGTTGCCTATGACTAATTACTAACATGCAAAATAATTCACAGCCAGTTTTGCCTTACGACTCTGTTTAATTTTCAGGGTATTGAAACATATGACTAGGACACTGCGGCAATTCACCGCATGACCACTGTTAAATTCGAGCCCTACATCATTATAATATAACTGTGAGATATTACATTTATCGACTGGCTACAAATGACATAGGTGTTTTTTTTACTCAGTATATCTAAATAACACCAAACTTGAGGAATGTCATATCTTCCTCATCTGTTGCAAACACATCTACAGCAACAATTAAAGAGAAACGGCGCCGAGCACGAACTGGAGGCGAACAATCAATAATATTTGGCAAACTGGTTTTCTTGCGTTACACGCTGATCGAAAACCGTGCTTGGACAAAATTATTAGACGCGTCTGTTTGTGTAAAGAGGCGTCACTCTTTAATGGCGGACAACGAGAAACACAGGCTTGGAAATACGACGAATAGAGATCATCAGCTGGTACCAGTTACGGAAATATGTAGAGTGCATGGCATGGTTAATGAAAAAAAAAGTAGTTTTATGACCATATCTAGCAAGATAAAAATACGAAAAAAAAGTCCTTTTTTTTCTAGGTGAAGAAGAACCTTTATCATCCATTAAAAGCGTTTGTAGATGATATCGCTGGCACTATAATTTGCGATATCTCCTGCGATATTCTCCTAGGAGATATCGCTTTTTATAATCTTATAATCTTGATTCCATAGGTTTCAAAGAATTGTTTACAATTTAAACGACAACATCGTAATACGTGATCAAAGTCATATCTCTGCACAATGCAGAATCGAATGGATATTTGTTAAAATAGTGGTTGATTCCATGAATCTCTATCTAGTGTCTTGTTTTGTTTGTAATTCTCAAGCTGTGGAAGATGAAACACATTTTATTTCAGACTGCCCTATTTAGTATGTTGAAAGGCAACAACTATTTGATAAGTTAAACTCCTTTTCCGACTTCTCTACTCTAAATAGCAATTTACAATTATATTTATTATTTCATACAATAATGGTGACACTGAAATTCTTAACTATGTATTGAAGGTCCACAATCATGGCACATTATTAATACACAGTATATAAAACAAATACATAAACATTACAGTATTAAAAATAAAAAAACAATAATACCATCCCAGTTATTAATAAAGTGACTTTTTGTAAAACGATTGGGAAACCCCCCCACTGCTCTGTCGATTTGACCCGCATCAGACTGTGACGTAGCACCAGGCCTTCTGTTAGTAGGTCAACATGCCGACAGCAGAGAATGATTTTTCGAAAAACAGCTGATTCTTAACGGACGCTAGTTTGGACATTTTGGTCTCATAACATTTGTACATATACTCAAATGGTATCTCGATTGGTGAGGAAGTGGTATATAAGCACGTTAACCTAGTTACCTACCTATCTGTGAGGAGGACACAATTTCAGTCCCGACTTTTGAAAGTGGGATATTAACATTTGACTGTAATAAAAATATGTGTTCAGATCAGAACGCATTTAAAACAACAAGCATAATAAATAACATTATTATTTTATTGATTAATATCACATAAAGTAGGGATCTGAATTTATTGTTTTAGACAGATCGGTATAATGCAATGTAGGTATGAACACATACAAATAATAATAGGATTTATCTTGCTACCTACACCTGTTACTACAGGTGTTGTTCATTGTTTATTAAGCTTTCAAAGAGGCGTGATTATTTTATAACACTTTCTGTGGTATCCTAATTTCTGGGGAAAGGCCGTCATTGTTTAAAAAGTGACAACTAGCAGACAGTAGAGGTATGATCGCATATATATATTGACGGCTGTATTTCTAAACGTAAAGTTCTTGTTCCGGCTATTAGTGGGGTAGTAATGTAATTTAATTATTTCCAAGTACTTTGACCATTTTATTTTTATAATATACTTTATTAGTATATAGCAATTTTATTCCTATAAATATAATACAAATTTTGTGTCTCCGTGTTGCCTGTACATTAATATTGTTATTATTATTAATTGTTGTTGTTGTTATTGATGTTGTATGTTTTCTGATTTTTTGTTTGTTTGCTCTTTTTTTTTTATCTGTTTGCTGCCACCAGATTGTTTGGTATTATGCAATAAATTGAATTGAATTGAATTATCTTGTTTATAGAAGGACATCCCGTCCCGAGGAGATCGTTTACTGGAGATGTCGTTCACAAAGAGGACTGCCACTCCCAGACTAGTTTACTAAATCAAACCTAGCACAGGACAGAGCTCAATGGAATTAGTACAGCTGTGATGACACGTACTCATGAATCACTGTCAAATCAGTAATGATATCAGGTGTTCGCAAAAAGTCTACAAGTCTGCCCACGATAGGTTCTGATTAGCTATGAAGTATGAAAGAATGAGTCACTGTTTGATAAATTAATTTGAATGAATGCTAAAACGAAGAATGCGAAAATGAAATACATTTTATTGGTAAAATGCACAGACATGTCTATCACTGGATGCTAGACGAAATTCCACTAAGAAGAAAGAAAAGGAGTGAAAAGAAAATGAATATTTCTTTAAGGACACCTCAACAAATATTACATTACACCACAACTGGTATATCAAAGACCGTGGTATATGCTGTCCTGTCTGTGGGAAAGTACATTTAAAAAATACCTTGCTACTAATGGAAACATATAGCGGGTTTTATCTCTAAGACTATTTCAGAATTACCAAATGTTTAACATCTAGTAGCCAATGATTGCTAATTTAATGTGCTCCAGTGGTACCACGTCCTTTGATCTACCAGTCTAACAAGAGGGGGAAATCGATCCTATAACGTTTTGCACTTCAGACTAGCTCTCACGACTGGTATATCAAAGGCAGTTGTAAGTGTTATCCTGTCTGTGGGATGTGTGTATATAAAAGATCCCTTGATACTAATGGAAAAAAATGTAACGGGTTTCCTTTCTAAGACTATATGTCAAAATAACAAATGTTTGACATACAGTAGCCGATGATTAATAAATAACAAAACAAACTTTAACTTTTTCAGAATAGCTCTCTACCATCGAACTACATCCCGCCCCAGAGGAGAAACGAAACCTTGGCTCTTCGATCAAGTGGACACATTTCTCCTATCAGTTTTAATTTTGTTTTAACCTAATAGAAAATAAACGTGTAAACACTCGACGATCAAAACTGACTTCTATAATCTCTCATGAAGCGACGATCGGAGTTAAAAGATTTAGATAATTAGTTTATAACTATGTAAATTATTGCTCCATTGCTTTCGTGATGCCCGCAAACAAAATCATTTGCTTTCTGGCAAAGCCATGCTGTAAATTAATTCTATCCAAAGATTTATTGCTATATTTTGGTTCGTGATCTACAATGACCCTCCGCGTGCGTTGCGGCCTATCTACACTGCCAGGGTCGGCTGGATGTTTTGGAAGAACCGGGCCGGTGCTGGATCCCCTATCAGAGCCTATGCAAGGCACGGAGATCGCGTCTCAAATCAATATTATTTCATTACTTTCTTCAATGGCAACAAAACGAGGCTTCTAATCTGACAAACTTGTGTGATTTGTCTGAACGTCTCGGCATATTGCCTTGTTTTCACTGGAGTTTACAATCACAGCTAAAGACGTCACACCGAAGTGACTTTCTACCCTCATAGTGCGTCATATAACAGTATCTTTAATATATTATGTACGTGGGTACACGTTGTATTACTTTATAGCTTTGCATATGACAATATATTATATAACAGTAGATGTAATCCATGCTACGCACGGGACAATTTAGATGGGGTGTGATGGCCTTATACGGGGCTCTCCCTCCTCCCTCCAAAAAGAGCAACCTCCCTGTAGATAGGCAGTGGAAGCTATATAAACGGTGGCCGTGTATATAGCTACTCCCCGCCTTTACCGACCACGGTCGGGCTGCTGGTGCTCCATTGCACCTGCCAGTGCAAGCGGTCCACTCCTCTTTCCCATCTCCACCTTTCCTGTCCTGGACGGAGGAGCCGGCCAAGGCCGGCTCATGTGCCCAGGACAGGCGTGCGCTACCACAGCTTACTTTGAATGTGCACGTAAAGCCCTATGGCATGACGTGACATATAGCTATGACATGACAAAGATAGCGACGTCCGCTATGGACGTATTTATGGAATCCATCTTTGTACGCACTATTTAGTATTTATGAGCGTGAATGTCTGAGAGCGTGCATCGCTGCACTGTTTTTTTTTTTTTTACCTAACGTTGGATGAATGTAGTATGGCAGAAGACGATGATACCTGTCAATTTGTTCGCGAGCACTCGGCCTCCTGAACACGCCTCTGGATTTCTCACATGAGCAAGTTCAACTTACATATGCAGGGATGAGAGAAATATTATTCTCACTACACATGCTAGATAATGAAACAGCTCAAAGATTATTAATATAGGCTTCATTATGCTTCCCCAAAACGTTATTTAGTGTTGACTGGAGAAGAAACACGATATATTTTGTGACTATAAAGCATCCCACTAACTACATCTGAGAAGAAACACGATATATTTTTGCAACCATGTAGAATCCCGCTGACTACAGCTGAGGAGAAACACGATATATTTTGTAGTCATGAAGAACGCCGCTAAATAGAGCTGGTCGCATTTGAATGCAGAAGACTGTTTTAGTTCAATCAGAGTTCTCAGACGGCAGTCGGCTTTATGGCTTGTTCATGGTGTTCTATGGGACCCTGGGCGCCCCGGTCGCGCTACTTACACCAACGCGCACTGCCGCAGTCAATTCCAACTGTAAATTAAAGATTTTTTTCCGTGATTATTTGCACCCATTAAATTAAACCTATATTTGTTGTATTCACGAGGGAAGTGCAACAAATGCTGCGTTTAGTTTGTGCAAGAAACAAATGGCTTGGTGATTTAAAAAAAATAAAAAAAATAAAGCAAATTGTAGCAACGGATTCCAGTGGCGAATCAAAAATCGTCTCCAAGGGGGTCCAAACTTTAATAATGTCTCTTTAACGTTTTTTCCTCCCAAAATAAAAACTCTTATAATATATTATAATTAAACGTTTTCAATAATGTGAACCCTTTGTAAATAAATGAAACGGTTGCCTATCGTCCCCTCGGGATCCTTCACGATTTGAAAATACATGAAAAGGTTGCCTATCGTCCCCTCTGGATCCTTCACGATTTGAAAATACATGAAAAGGTTGCCTATCGTCCCCTCTGGATCCTTCACGATTTTAAAATAAATGAAAAGGTTGCCTATCGTCCCCTCTGGATCCTTTACGATTTTTAAATCTAGCAACACGTTCATAGCAGTCGCGCTAAGGCTTATATCTGTCAAGAAAGAAAGAAAGAAACGTTTTATTTAACGACGCACTCAACACATTTTATTTACGGTTATATGGCGTGAGACATATGGTTAAGGACCACACAGATTTTGAGAGGAAACCCGCTGTCGCCACTACATGGGCTACTCTTTCAGATTAGCAGCAAGGGATCTTTTATTTGCGCTTCCCACAGACAGGATACCACAAACCATGGCCTTTGTTGAACCAGTTATGGATCATTAGTCGGTGCAAGTGGTTTACACCTACCCATTGAGCCTTGCGGAGCACTCACTCAGGGTTTGGAGTCGGTATCTGGATTAAAAATGCTTTCTTTATACCCCCCCCCCCCCCCCCCCCCCGCAACCACGGGTTGGGGCTGGTGTGGTTGCGGGGGGGGGGGGGGGGGGTAAAGAAAGCATACGTACAGCAATTCCTTTATTGGTTTCAATCTGAATCTCAGATTGGTTCATTTCACCTCACAGATGTTTTTTTTAAAAATTGGAACAGTATCTTTGACAGATATAGACCGGCCTCGGTGGCGTCGTGGTTAGGCCATCGGTCTACAGGCTGGTAGGTAATGGGTTCGGATCCCAGTCGAGGCATGGGATTTTTACAAAGGGTTCACATTATTGAAAACGTTTAATTATAATATATTATAAGAGTTTTTATTTTGGGAGGAAAAAACGTTAAAGAGACATTATTAAAGTTTGGACCCCCTTGGAGACGATTTTTGATTCGCCACTGGAATCCGTTGCTACAATTTGCTTTTTTTTTTTTTTAAATCACCAAGCCATTTGTTTCTTGCACAAACTAAACGCAGCATTTGTTGCACTTCCCTCGTGAATACAACAATTATAGGTTTAATTTAATGGGTGCAAATAATCACGTAAAACAATTTAAATCGAGGGATACAGGTCAGAACTTCACAGGTCTCGGGTGGACTGTTTCCAACACTTGTCATGTGCCCGTTCATATGTGAAGACAACAGTCGAGCATTTCAAACTTTAAAATACCGGACTCGGTGGCGTCGTGGTTAGGCCATCGGTCAACAGACTGGTAGGTACTGGGTTCGGATCCCAGTTGAGGCATGGGATTTTTAATCCAGATACCGACTCATTTATTGTGAAGTTCTGACCTGTATCCCTCGATTTAAATTTGTCTGAAAAAATCTGTGGGAGAATAATAGCTTACACTGTGCCACAGGTACCATACCATATAGCTAAAACAACTGTGTTCTAACTTCAAGTGAAAAATTGTCAACATTGTGCACCAAATTATATATACACACCGTCGATGCTTTATGTCAATTTTAAGCAAAGCTAAAGTAGCACAGAGCAAGCATTTTTTTTAAACACTTTTTAAAAACTTTTTTTTATGTAAACTGAAGCAAATGGACCTAATTAGAAGAAAAATAAACAAAAAGTTTTAATTTTTCATAGAAAAACCTATTTTTTATAGTCGGAAAAATGACGATTTCACAGGTATTGCAGAGGCTAATTTCGTGGTTTTGGCAAAAACGCGTCTTCACCTTACCACACTAAAATGAAGCAGTATAACAAAAAACAAAAAATATGACAATTTTACTTGTTATCTCACCAAACTATCCTCACAATTTCAATACGTTTAGTCACTCCCTGTATTTTTAGCTGCCTGTCAAACATGTGACCCGTCTGCCAACATTGTGTCTGTGAAATGTCAAAAAGTGAAAACGTCTTATAGTGTTGCTACATATTAATAATCAAATTATATATATTATTTCTACTAAGGATATATACATAATTGGTGATAACATTTACTAATACTCATACAAATTTACTAAACAGTATTTATTGGTATATATGTCTATGGGAAAAACCAAACGTTTATGTATGTATTTATTGAACTGAAAGGCTTTCCAATCACCAACATTTTACATTACATGTATTTGCAATTCAGTTGCACACAGTAATTTATATATAGCTATTCACACACACAGATAAAACATGCATTAAACAACAAAACAGAATATGATAAATGTTTTGAAAGGTCACTAGCCACAGGGCTAGTGGGTTTGCAAAAAACAACTAGCCCACCAAGAGAAAGCACTAGCCCAAATTCCTGATCAATTATAACTGGAATTTGTATATAATTTGTAACATTACAAATTACAAATATAACAGTAAAATGAAACAATTAAATCATGTTGTAACTTTCATTTTAGGCCAGACAAGCAAGAGCATAAAACACACAATAATATAAACCATGTCATTAAATTTGTCCAAAGGTCAAGAATTATTAATCAAGTTCCACCACCTCTTCCACATGGCCACCACAGGAATTCACAGTAGGAAGACTGTGTTCATTTACATGGTGTGTACCTTTTGCACACTCAATCTAGTGTTGAATACTTTCTTCTGGATCAAAACTTTCTATTTCAGGGCCAAGGTGCATAATGCACAGTACAGACGGAAGAGTTTCTTGTGACATTCTATTTCTTTGCAGTGTTTTTAGCTGGTTCAGTTTGCTGAAAGACCGTTTACAAGCAGCAGTTGATTTTGAAAGCATCTTGTTACAAGATTATGAATCGAGTTTTGATATCAAATTATTTGAAGTCCAAGTTATTATGACTTAAGACAACATTACTGGATGAACAAACAAAAATGGTTTCAAAGTTTGTTTTGGTTAACGACACCACTAGAGCACACTGATTTATTAATGTGGTAATTTTGTAATATAGTCTTAGAGAGGAAACCCGCTACATGTTTCCATAAGCAGCAAGGGATCTTTTATATGCACTTTCCAACAGACAGGATAGCACATACACAACCTTTAATATACAAGTCGTGGTGCACTGGCTGGAACGAGGAAATAGTTTCAATACCTAAATAAAACAAGCATGTTTTTAGTAATAAACACAAATGAAACAAAAAACATTATTGGTGTTGTTAAAATGCAGATGTCAGTTGGAATCACAGTTTTGTTAGTATTGGCTAACATTATGTTTGAACAATTGGTTTTGATTGGTCATTTTAAATAATATATATGAAACTTTTGTCTTGAACGTACCATTAAATATCATGATTATATTCCTGATGTTCGTAACTTAGTTTGTTTGAAAAGCACCAATTTGTATTTTGCTCAATACATACAAGTGCGGGTACAACAATGACGTCAACAAAATAATACACGGTAATCTTGAATATAGAAATATTTTGTTTAATTATTAGTTGCTTGAGAAATTTGCAGTGAATCCCTCATGATCAATATCAAAATGTTCATATCAGTCTGTTACAACCACAACTCATACGAGTATCTCACGATAAATGAGTACGGTATGATAAAAGACATACATTTGGTCATGTTGGTGTATTACATATCAATTTCTGAAAAACTACATGTTTTTGCCACACAGAAAGAAAGAAAGAAATGTTTTATTTAACGACGCACTCAACACATTTTATTTATGGTTATATGGCGTCAGACATATGGTTAAAGACCACACAGATTTTGAGAGGAAACCCGCTGTCGCCACTACATGGGCTACTCTTCCGATTAGCAGCAAGGGATCTTTTATTTGCGCTTCCCACAGGCAGGATAGCACAAACCATGGCCTTTGATGAACCAGTTATGGATCACTGGTCGGTGCAAGTGGTTTACACCTACCCATTGAGCCTTGCGGAGCACTCACTCAGGGTTTGGAGTCGGTATCTGGATTAAAAATCCCATGCCTCGACTGGGATCCGAACCCAGTACCTACCAGCCTGTAGACCGATGGCCTGCCACGACGCCACCGAGGCCAGTTTGCCACACAGTGACTGTCACTCAATAATTTGTCAGTGTATACAAATGCAACAAAAATGACTAACACTGAAATTTTTGGCTAATTACTATATTTTTTATGTAAAGAAATCTACAGTTTCTTTTATTCACACTCAGTGATTAAATATGTTCCAAAGAACCACCTCCTCCCCGCCCCCCGAAAAAAAAATAAAAATAAATAAAAATAAAAATAAAGGAGTAAACTTTGAACTAGAAGTGTGCAATTGTGTTCTACAACTGTATCACTAAAAACGTTTGGCTAATGGCTGTATATATATATATATATATATATATATATATATATATATATATATATATATATATATATATATGTTGTTTTTTTGTTTGTTTTTTTGTTTTTTTTGAACACTACAAAAACATTTTAGTCCTCAGTGACTCAATACTTTTTCAATGTGATTTATTCTTCAAAAACAAACTAATTTGGTATTAATTAAACCTATAAAAGCTTTATTGAACGTCTACCACGTTATTTTTATATCATTTACGGAAGTATGCGCGATATTATCAAGAAACACAACTACCATTAGTGACGTGCACGTCCAGATAAGTTATGTCCCTTGCAAGGTATTTCAGAGAAGTTACGTCCCTTGCAAGATATTTTTCCGGTCACCATAACTACTCGGTACCAACGTTTCATAAATAAATAAACTATGAATACGGTTGTTTTAAAATATGTCACTGGTGAATATCACGAGTTAAAAGTATTTCCCATCATATTATAAACATATGAAGTTGCGTCTGGATGTTTAAATGCCTTTAAAGTGTTTATCAATGTTTGTAAAAAAATATCTACTTCGCGCTAAAATGGCAGTCACGTGATTTAATGCATTCATCACCCTAGTTTACATATTCGGCACAATTTCCATTATTACCCCAGTCGTTAATGTACGTAAGGCTATTGAAAAATGCATGTAATCTGAGACGCGATTTTGTCAAAATGGAAAAATGCGTTTAGAGTAGCGGCCCTTTTCTTGCTCGTCGCTAGCTAAAGGGTTCTAAGTTACCTCATGTACCATATTGTCAACCTTAAAGTTGTCCTTGAATCTTGTCATACATGTAATAAGAACCAAATGTTTTCGTACCTCTTGTGTCAAATTGGCAACCCAAAAGTTGTCCTTGAATCTTGTCATTGGTCCAACCCAAACCGTGTGACACGTGCTTGAACTACGTATACCACAACCAAAATGGCGGACATAGCGCGCTTTACTACATGACGGTAAGTAAATGTTTTCTTACACCTGCATGCTGAATGACTTTCTGATTAAAATAATATTGCAGTAAGGCTCTGGGATGGATACTCTATCCATATATTTACTTCATTCCCAATTTCGTTCAATCCCAAAAAGCCAAACTGTTTACACCAAATAGTTAGTGTATAAAACTTCGAGATTGTTTATGAAAACGGACTGCTAGTAAATATAAACAGGACAAATTCTAGACTGCTTTGACCTTGCCACTAATTAGTCTTAACATTACAAACACTCGTTCGATGAAAAGAACATTACTGTAGAGTAAATCTTGCACTGGGAGAAATGTAATTGTAGTTTTATGACGCTTGTGGTCGTAACGAATGACGAACTGCCAGACACGATCAGGGTGGAATGATTTCCCATGATGTCAACCATCACACGAAACGACGACATCACAAATAGCATATTTTTTATAGAGTCTCCCAACATTAAATCTCGGCAAGCAAAGGTCACAAATTGTACAGCTTCTGACTTTAATCAACGATAAAGGTTTTTATTTGTTCTTTCTTGTAAAGATTTCTGAAATGAATATTTTCTCAAACACATACATGTAATTCATTCTTCGTTTCTTCCTTCCTTCGTTCCTTCCTATCTCCCTTCCTTCCTTCCATGCATCCATATCCATCTATCCATCCAGACATCCAAATCCCACCCACTCAAATACCACCCACCCAAAACACACCCACCCACACAAAACCCTCCCAAAATCCATCCATCCATCCATCCATCCAACCAACCAACCAACCAACCAACCAACCAACCAACCAACCAACCAACCAACCAACCATCCATCCATCCATCCATCCATCCATCCGTCCATCAGTGCATCCATCCATCCATGCATATATTCATTTATCCAACCAACCAACCAACCAACCAAGCAACCATCTATCCATCCATCCATCCATCCATCCAACAAACCATCCATCCATCCAACCACCCACCCACCTAACCAACCAACCAACCATCCATCCAACAAACCATCCTTTCATCCATCCATCCAACCATCCATCCATACAATCATCCATCCATCCATCCATCCATCCATCCATCCATCCATCCATCCATCCAGCCATCCATCCATCCATCCAACAAACCATCCATTCATAGATCGATCCAACCACCCACCCACCTAACCAACCAACCAATCAACCAACCAACCAACCAACCAAGCAACCATCTATCCATCCATCCATCCATCCAACAAACCATCTATCCATCCAACCACCCACCCACCTAACCAACCAACCAACCATCCATCCAACAAACCATCCTTTCATCCATCCATCCAACCATCCATCCATACAATCATCCATCCATCCATCCATCCATCCATCCATCCATCCAACAAACCATCCATTCATAGATCGATCCAACCACCCACCCACCTAACCAACCAACCAATCAACCAACCAACCAACCAACCAACCAACCATCAATCCAACCATCCATCTAACCAACCAACCAACCAACCAACCAACCAACCAACCAACCATCCATCCATCCATCCATCCATCCATCCATCCATCCATTCATCCATCCAACCATCCATCCATCCATCCATCCATCCATCCACTACTGCAAAATGTAATGCAATAAATCTTCGTACATTTAGTGTACAGTTTTAGTGATAAATGATCAGACGACACACGCATACTCAGTTTATAGAACTTTAAAAAAAAAAAAAAAAAGGTTTTATTTAACGACGCACTCAACACATTTTATTTACGGTTATATGGCGTCAGACATATGGTTATGGACCACACAGATTGAGAGAGGAAACCCGCTGTTGCCACTTCATGGGCTACTCTTTTCGATTAGCAGCAAGGGATCTTTTATATGCACCATCCCACAGACAGGGTAGTACATACCACGGCCTTTGATATACCAGTCGTGGTGGAACTTTTTAAAGGAAGTTAAAATGATTACGTGAATTGTATTATACACTGTTCGTATGTTTCTTTTTAGCTCACTAACCCTCGCTAATATAAAGTGTTTTACGTTCTAAAATGCTAGCGTTAACTAAAGATGAACACAATTATTTTCTTTTGATTTAAAGCTACGTAGCCATAAATCAATTACAATGGACATATTAAACTATCGATAACAAATTGAATAGTTCTGCTATGTAGTTGGCTGTATATACTTAAAAGCTATATTTCATTGGGTCATTGTGGTACGTCGACTTCCGTACCATGTGTTTAAGGTGCATCTTGAAATTAAAGGGTGTATACTACCAAGTCAAATCAAACAGACGACAATAGTAACATATGTGACTAAAACTCATACCTGCAGCGTAATGCTCGACATGAACGCCACGAATATAAATACTACAATCCCTAACCCTTAAAGTGAATCAGAAAAAATTGGGGGTCAAGCTGCTTATTTCTGAGATAGGGTAGCGTCTATGACTACCCTAGTTCCGCACAAAATTCGAGTACTTTTATTTTTACAGGTACCCCATATATGTTTAAAGCACAAGGCTACTTGACACAGTGGTACCAGATGAAATACAATTGCATACATTGTTTGCCCAGATGAAACTATTTTTTTTTACAACCAACACACTCACATTTATCACCAATCACACCACTTGTGGTGTTCACTTCTCTATCAAAAGTTCGGTGCACCCAGCCGGAAGTTATTTGGTTTAGTACTACCTAGAGGGTATGTGCTTTCTGCGAGCAGAGGAAACAAAACATATTCCAGAGATGACCTTTCTGTTTAGGGTAATCTTTGAGCGTTCTCTCTGTTTCTCTGTGCATACCTACATGTAAGATTAGTGGTTCAGGGCGGACAATTAGACAATTGGTAATTGTTATAAAAATTGGCTACAAAATTTAGCATTTAGTTGAGTCCTGGTGGTTATTTCTCAGTTAGGTGTAATTTCGGGGGTGGGGTGGAGTGGTGTGGTGTGGGGGTAGGTGGTGTGTGTGTGTGTTTGTGTTTGTTTGTGTGTGTGTGTGTGTGTGTGTGCGTGCGTGCTTGGTGACGTTAGACCTTGAAATGTAACAAATTCACAGGATCCTAATTATTTTAGACGGTTCGTTCGAACCCCTCGAAACCTCACCCCCAACCCTATGGGTGTGAATGCTACCCTGCCTTTAAACTCAAGATTCAAGTACGCCTGTCCTACGTTCGGTCTAACTTCGCCAGGGCAACACGCATGCTCGTTGCACGTTCTCTATTTATACCGCCCCTCTGATTTGAAGTATGTTTGTGCTGTCAGCGAATCAATGGCGCGGTGATTAAACTCGAACAAAATACAGCCGACTTGAAGCAACACGCAACTGAGCAATCCGAATATCTTTAACGCGATGAAATTCATTTTCACAATTGACACGGCCACTCGGCTTGTAAAAGCTTTTAATAAGCAATTTTATTACGTCCGTTTACCCCGACAGCTCTCGACTACGCGTCTCGAGGACTTGACGTCGGGCTGAGTGGGGGGAGTGGAGGGAGCCGCGCTGAGAGCCGGCCGCTTGTTTACACCGTGTTGCAGCGGTCGATATCCGATACTACACGACTGGAACACGAGTTTTACAACTACTAGCGTCCGTTGTGGGGGGTCTGGCTCAGTCGGTAGAGCTCTCGCTTGAGGTGCTTACGTAGTAGGATCGAACCATCTCAGTGGGCCTATCCTCTTTGGGTTTCTTTTCCCAGTCCCACCAGTGCACCACGACTGGTATATCAAGGGTAGGGTGGGGAAGGAATCTTTCTAACATGACATGAGTAGAATGTGTCAGCTCCTTTTTGGCTTTAGGTCTCTGACCTAACTTCTAAATTGTTTATTCCAAATTCCGCCCACCTCAAACTCATATCCCAGACTTAGTCACTGGCGATGTCAGAGGTTAAGCCCAGGATGGGCGTGCTCTAAACCTTCGTGGTATATGAGCATGTTAAATAAAGTAAAGTTTGTTTTATTTAACGACGCCACTAGAGCACATTGATTTTTTTATCTTATCATCGGCTATTGGACGTCAAACATATGGTCATTCTGACATTGTTTTTGTTTTTAGAGGAAACCCGCTGTCGCCACATAGACTACTCTTTTACGACAGGCAGCAAGAGATCTTTTATTTGCGCTTCCCACAGGCAGGATAACACAAACCATGGCTTTTGTTGAACCAGTTATGGATCACTGGTCGGTGCAAGTGGTTTACACCTACCCATTGAGCCTTGCGGAGCACTCACTCAGGGTTTGGAGTCGGTATCTGGATTACAAATCCCATGCCTCGACTGGGATCTGAACCCAGTACCTACCAGCTTGTAGACCGATGGCCTAACCACGACGCCACCGAGGCCGGTAAGCATATTAAATAAGTTTTAAGTTCAGTTAAGCTCTGTTCAGGAATTTGAGTCAGTCGGTAAAGCGCTCGTCTGAGGTCGTAGGTTCGAACCACCTCATTGGACCCATTCTCTGCCCCCCTCCCTCAGTCCCACCAGTGCACCATGAACTGGCACATCAAAAGCCGTGGTATCGGGTGTTCTGTCTGTGGGAAAGTGTATATAAAAAGAGTCCTTGCTGCTAATGGAAAAATGTAACGGTTTTTCTATAAGACTAGGTACCAGTGAATAATTATCGGATTTTTGACATCTAATAGCCGATGATTAATAAATCAATGTTCTTTATGGTGTCTGTCACGGGGATCCTATAATACCCGTAACTGAATAAAACACGATTATCCAAATCTCTCTCCTAACTGTATATCTATTAGATCTCTCTGTAACAGGCAGTTATACCCGCTGGCTCGTCTAGGTATGATCAGAGATATGATCTTATATAAGGTATATATTATTATAGCACGTTTAGTTCACTAGAAAGAAAGAAGTGTTTTATTTAATGAAAGAAATAGAAAGAAAGAAATGTTTTATTTAACGACGCACTCAACACATTGTATTTACGGTTATATGGCGTCAGACATATGGTTAAGGACCACACATATTTTTTTAGAGGAAACCCGCTGTCGCCACATTCTTTTACGACAGGCAGCAAGGGATCTTTTATTTGCGTTTCCCACAGGCAGGATAGCACAAACCATGGCCTTTGTTGAACCAGTTATGGATCACTGGTCGGTGCAAGTGGTTTACACCTACCCATTGAGCCTTGCGGAGCACTCACTCAGGGTTTGGAGTCGGTATCTGGATTAAACATTCCATGCCTCGACTGGGACCCGAACCCAGTACCTACCAGCCTGTAGACCGATGGCCTGCCACGACGCCACCGAGGCCGGTCCAGTTCACTAGAAAACACAACAAAAACACAATACACTTTGGAATCTGTATTAACCTACGCTGACAAATGTACTGCCGCAGTAGTTAATTAACAACAAATAATAATAACAACCCAGAACTGATCACTTAATTAGTTAATCTCAAGGTGTCTAGTTTACACAATATTGTAATCACGTCACCGTGACACAACACCCACACGTGTGATAATTGAGAAACGCTTCCAGGAGAACTTAATTAATAAAGGAATTACAACTCTATTCCTAACCGGTTAATTTTTAATTAACGCTTAACTACTCATTCAGTAACGTGTGATAATTGAGAAACGCTGCCAGGAGAACTTAATTAATAAAGAAATTACAACTCTATTCCTAACTGGTTAATTTTTAATTAACCCTTAACTACTCATTCAGTAACCTTGTAACACAGAATTAATACTGGTACCTATCACAATAAAGACAATAACCTACAGTTTACCTAGGTCCTCTAGGATGACTGGCTAAGCCTTAATAATTATTTAGAACAGTGAGCCTACAGTATACTGCGTCAGATGACCGGCAGCACCGTCTAAATAATATTGGTATAATACAGTATTAAAATATTTAAAGTCACATCAATCACATCAAGGTTATACAACAGAGCAGAAATGATATTTACCAAGTCCAAACGGACTAACGTTCCCTGGAAGCCTTCCAATATGTTTCTCCCCGATATCTCTAAAACCCTAGCTATTTATCATAAAAGCCGAATATTGCCTGGGGGTACAACGCGGTCCTCCCCCTATCAAGTGGTATTTCCACAGGAGACCACGCCGGCATATTTTTCTTAGATCGCCAGACTTACTGACGCCTAGTCGCCAAAATCACGGTCGTCAAAACCGCACTCGCAGAGATATTACGTAACTACTGGCCACATGGCCTCAACACCTGGACTAAGTGCATATTGGGATGCACACGGCCCTCTAACACAATTAATATCGCCACAGGCGAAAACAAAATTAAGAGCATGTTCCGTCACAGTGTCGTTAAACAAAACAAACTTTTAGCGTCCGGAGAGCTACGTCGTTGTGTACTGTGAACATGCTAGATGGCAGTAAATATTCTTTTTGTTTTACTGAACGTAGTCATGTTAAGTTAGAGTGCTTTTAAAACGCTTATATTTTGTGTAATTTGCTAAACTCGGTGACTGGAAGAATGGTTTCCATACGTCAATAAATGTAACATTGGGTTTTTTTAAATTGTAGGTTAGAATGGTATATATATATATATATATAATTATATATATATATATAATTATCTTATAAATATGTCAACGAATTACCTCGCAGTAATTTATCACGACTTGTCTCTCTGACTCTATCTTATATACAGATACGACTTTGAACATACAAATGGTACCATTGTTCAGACTAAAAGTAAAATACATAGTTGTATAGAATGACGGAGACATTTCCAAAGAAAATAATATATACAGAACAGACTATTAGCCATAATAATACGTTGATTTTCTTTTTTGTTTACTTTCTATTTTTACAAATAATTTTTTGGGAAGCCACTGTTTACACTGAGTGACAACACATTACAAACTTGATATTCCCAAGTTAATTGTGTGAAGATTAAGTTTGTTCTAGGTTTACTTGTAGTTATTACAAATAAATGTAAAAATAGCAAAACATGACACTTGCAACTATGATAATGAACCTTTAAATCCACACCGAATTTCCATTTAAACATTCATATTTAATTAAACGCATTATGTCGTTAAAAGCCAGCCATTGTGTTCAAAACAGCTTGAATCTGATCTCTGGATTTTTTTTGCTAACACCATCTTTCCATATTTTAATCAACAAACTGCTCACAAATGAACTGTACTCTATTCTAGCGAGAAATAAAAAAAACCCCAGTCAACCACGGCTGTGATTAGCTGAGATTTATTTATATTTTAGCCAAATCGGTTTATTCACCATCGCATCACGACGGCTAAGTACAGAATAATCCGCGATCGGCGGGAACCACTTGCAGGGAGAGAGACAGTGAGAGCCAAACTCCCGAGATGTGAGATATTATTGGTTTAATCTATAGCCGCGAACAGGTCGCCCGATCAGCGGGTATAAGAATGGTTCCTGATTATCGAGAATCGCAGAGTGCTATTCCGACTGCGTCCAGCCTGTTGCTGAAAGAAGGGGAACACTAGTTGGCAGAGTAACAAAGTAGCGAAGTGAAGACGGATTTCGCTATAGCATGTTCTAAGATGACGATGGTATGGTGCGGTCGTGGAACGTGGGGTGCTTGTTATCAGTGCTAAGGACGTAGACGTATCCAGTGGCTATGACTCTTGGATTGTAATACCACACACAGCAAGCAGACGACGACGTCAAGAAATGGACTGGTTTCCCAGAGTTTTTCTTCTTATCACACACACAGCGGCTTCGACCGGAATCAGTGAGTATTCTTTACTCACTTCTTCATCTTTCGTGTTTAACGTTTTCATTTTAGTTAGTCTAGTTGGAGAAGACCCTACTAATATAGTACCCTGATTATTTTTCTACTTATGTTAGGCTAACGCAGTTCCGAAATCATATCAAGAAGTGCGGTATCGTCCTTATCATCAAAAAGAAATGTTTCATTTAACGACGCACTCAACACATTTTATTTACGGTTATATGGCGTCGGACATATGGTTAAGGACCACACAGATATTGAGAGAGGAAACCCGCTGTCGCCACTTCATGGGCTACTCTTTTCGATTAGCAGCAAATGATCTTTTATATGCACCATCCCACAGACAGGATAGTACATACCACGGCCTTTGATATACCAATCGTGGTGCACTGGCTGGGACGATAAATAGTCCAATGGGCCCACCGACGGGAATCCATCCAGACCAACCGCGCATCGAGCGAGCGCTTTACCACTGGGCTACGCCCCGCCCCTCCTTATCATCAATGCCATAGCTAGTCTAATAATATTTCAACTATGAAACCTACGTTAAAATTAAAAAACATATTACTTTATAGGTACTTATTGCTAAATGTAAAGTTAAATTTAAAAGTTTGTTTTGTTTATCGACACCACTAGAGGACATTGCTTAATTAATCATCGGCTGTTGGATGTGAAACATTTGATAATTTTTACTCGAAGACTTCAGAGGAAACCCGCTACATTTGTCCATTAGCAGCTAGAAATCTTTTTTATGCCCTTTCTCACGGGCAGGACAGCACATAACACGGCCTTTGATATAACTTTCGTAGGGAACTGGTTCGGACGAAACATATTTATAAAAATCAGAGGAGGTTTAATCCTCACCCAGGTCACCCAGGCAAGCGCTCTACCGACTGAGCTAAACACTATATGCGTTTGTCAACAACAAAAATTATCTCATGGTTCTTCAGTAGAAGTCGAAATGTCCCTACATATAATTTTTTTGTTTTTTTACCACAATAACACAAAATACAATGAATTTTTAAAGAGATAGTCAAAATAAACATAATTACTTTATGTCAAGGGAATAAGGTACAGTATTACATTGACTTCAAACGCCAATGTGCTGTACTGGTCCATCAGACACGGATACTGGGATCTGTGAAACATCCAGAAAGATAGAGAGAGAGAGATAAGAAGAGACAGACAGAGGGAGAGAGACAGAGAGAGAGAGAGAGAGAGAGAGAGAGAGAGAGAGAGAAGGGGAGAGACAGAGACAGAGAGAGAGAGAGAGCGAAGCGACAGTGACAGAAGAGTGAGAGTGACAGAGAATGAGCGAGAGTGACAGAGTGAGAGAAAAAAGAGTGAGAAGAGAATGTAAGAGAGTGAATGACAGAATGAGATGAATAAATAGAGAGAGAGAGAGAGAGAAAAAGAGAGCATGAGAGAGAGAGAGAGAGGAGAGATAGAGTTTAACTAGCAGATAGAGAGATAGAGAGAGAGTCGTGACTCGAGAGAGAGAGAGAGAGTCCAGAGAGAGAGAGAGTTTTCACTGCAATAAGAGTAACTCGAGTCGTGACTCGTTAAGACTGCAGTTCATGACTCAACAAATGACAAACCAATTATGAATAAAGTTACGTAACTAGTATTATAAAAATCAATTCATTACACTGGTAGCAATTCATTAGTCTGGTATCAAGTGTTTGGACAGTTACAGACAGTATCATCGATATACCAGAATGGCCTTTGGTGATTTCAGTTGCTGGTTTACTGACCAGATACGGTTCATTGTGGATAATCTAATTTACCGATACTAGAGTCTTTACCATAAGGCGACCAAAGTAAGACACTGGTTTACTGACGATCTCTATGGCTTTTTGGTAATAAAGACGCTGATTTTGTGACAAGGCGACCTTTGGTAATTAAGGTCACCACATATATCTTCTCTATTGTCAATGGTAAAGTGGAAAGTAACAAAACAGTACCACAATATAATGATAATAATTTAATGATATCAATGATATTTATGAGCATTTTAAAAATGACAGTAGTTCTTAGTTCCTAGAGCTATCCTCTTCGTGCCATTATTGGTTTGCAAATAAGAAAACCAGTCTTTGTCAAGATTCTCGTCTGAGCAGCTTTGGTCGTACGATTGACTTCCCTTGCTGGACCCATTCTCTGATTGTCTTTTCCCCGTCCCATCCAGTGTCCGACGACTGGTATCTCAAAGTCTATGGTGTGTGTTATCCTGTATGTGGTAAAGTGCATATAAAAGAATCCTAGTTGCCAACTGCCTTCATTAATGAATGATCTCTAATGAGTAAACCAGCTGCCTTG